>NW_028246618.1:0-240521 GCF_964263255.1 Lissotriton vulgaris
TTACGCAGAAGGCGAAGACTGTAATAACATGAGCTGGTTATGGCAGCAATCTGATCTTTCATCGTTAAAGAGTGGTCCAGAATTATTATTCCCAGGCTCTTCACTGACTGTTGTGGGATGGGGGCCAGTCCAAGCTGGGGTGGCCACCAGTCATCTGTCCAGATCATCGATGCTTTCCCCATCAACATTACCTCCGTCTTACTTGGGTTCAACTGGAGACAGTTCTCAGACATCCAGTTTGAGATGGTGAGCATGCCCGCCGAGAAACGTGCTTTCTCAGATTCTATATTAGAACCAATTATGAACATAAGCTGGGTGTCGTCCGCGTATGAAATTATATTGAACCTAAATTGATCCACAATTTTTGCCAGGGGGGCCATATAGACATTGAATAATGTTGGGCTCAGACAGGAGCCCTCTGGTACACCCCTGTCCGGGCAGGTTTTCTTCGAGAAGAATGGTCCCAACATAACCGTTTGATGTCTATTGGTCAGGAAATTCTGCAGCCATTTTAGGGCCATGCCCGGATGCCACAGGTATGCAGTCTCTCCACGAGCTTTAGATGTGAGATAGTATCGAAGTCCCCAGAGAGATCCAGGAGGGTCAAGACGACAGATCCTCCGGCATCCACTACCTGCCTCAGGGAGTCAGTCACTGCTAGAATCATGCCTCGCGTTGGAGCCTTCTAGGCTCTTGGAGCACTGCGGGCAAAAATGCGGGGAAGAACATGGGCCACTCTGGGCCCGTTGAAAGAAATGTAGCCCCCGTGGGAGCCATCTGGCTCTGTGAAAATAGTGGGACGGCCCACTGCCATCCGGCGCCCCCCCCCCCCCCCCCCCCCCCCCCTCTGGATGAGACTCACTCGGCGCTCTCTCTCCCCCTCCATCCTCCGGGCAGCTCCACTCACCGGCTGCTTCTCCGGGGGCGGCAGGGGCATGCACCATGCTTCACTCGGTCCCCCATCTCTGGACCGGGACTTTGGGAGGCATAGCCCTCACGGCTCCGGGCTGGCTCCTCGACCGGGGCTCCCTTCAGCACACGGGAGCCCCGCAACACTTGGGCTCACACATATGGCCATGTCTGAACTGGAGTGGCTTGGTGAGCAAAATAACGATGGATTAAACCCAGATCTGTGACTGGGGTTGAATGTTTTGCCATTGTGCAACATTCCGTCCATCTTTTTGTGTGTTTTGATGTTCACCCTATGTGGGAAGGGTATGCCCAGACGTGGGTCCCGTGCTCACTACGCCACTGGAGTCAAGCTATCCTGGCTGAAGACTGCTGAAAGCCAGAAACTGGTCCGAGAAAGCTTGATTCTGGTCCAGGGAAAGACATGGCTTGGCAGTTCGGGCTGAACTGCTCCCATGAGGCATAGGGTCAAGACTGATTTGCATATGGCCATGTCTGAACAGGGGTGGCTTGGTGAGCAAAATAACGATGGATTAAACCCAGATCTGTGAATGGGGTTGAATGTTTTGCTATTGTGCAACATTCTGTCCATCATATTGTGTGTTTTGATATTCACAGGGTGGGTCAGGGACATCAGACACACCACAAGGGGTGGAGCCAGCATTGTAGAGGGAAGGCCCAGCCCTATTCTGGTCCCAGGTGCACTCTTTCCTGCCATCAACATGCAGATCTCTCCATTCACCACCGGGACAGACCCATCCTGACTCCTGGAGCCAGGCACACCAGCCAGCTCCAGCCAATCACAAGCCAGACAGTCAAATCACATTCACTGCACAGACAGGCCAACTTCTAGAAGTGGCACTTCCACACTAGACACAATAAATCCGCGCACATCATCGCGCAGCATTTAATCACACGAGTCCGCACCTACCAAACTCAACCCTGCACTCCCCACACATCAGGAACTATCATGGACACACATATCCCCCAAGCATTCCTATGGGAGGGTAGGCCAATCTCACACACGCACTCAGAGAGCACACGCACTTTACACTGCGCCACAGTGCTAAAGTGCGCAAAGACCAGAAATCACTATACTTATCTCAGAGTTCAATGCAAAACGTTCAGGGGTGAACCAGCCAGAAGAGCCAAGTGCAACAAGGTGGAAATGGGCTTGTCGCGCTGCCGAGGGGATGGGGAGAGGCGGGAGGGGTTTAAGGGAAAAATATAAATAAAATAAAAGTTAAACTTACCGTCCGTACCGCTTTTCCTCAGGTCCCGAGACTCCCGACTCCCGCCGTCCGGCTTTTTGAATGCTGCAGCACTCGTCATCAGCAGGCTGCAGGCAGCCTCCCTCCCCTCCACAAGTCGCAGTGTTGCAATTGGTGAGGCCGCTGCCCCACCCGGGTCATTTTCTCTCTGTATGCGGCAGCATACAGTGCGAACAGGGAGAGTGGGCGGTGTTTCTCAAGAGCACAGGGAGTGGCTTGCCCATTATTGTTCAAACTAACTGTTTGGGCAGCCTCAGGCTGCCCAAGCAGTCAGTATGAACCACAGTGGGCAAGCCACTCCCCCCCTGCTCTCGAGAAACACCGCCCACTCTCAACCAGGAACTTCAGCTTTCTCGTCGTGTGAGAAGGCAGAAACAAATGGTAGTTATTACCATTTATGTTTGTGTCTGCTCCCACTGCGAGAAAGCAGGAGGGGGCAGTGCCCAAACTCCCCCATAGAGGAGCCGCCACTGCGGACAAGCACTTTGCCAGGGCTTGTTTTTATTCCCAGTCCAGCTCTGCTGGGGGTGGGGGTGTAGAAGCTGAGTCGTCTGTTGAGGTACGTTAGTCCTGTGTTGTGGACTGCCTTGTGTGCGTGGAAGAGGAGCTTGAAGGCTATCCTCTTGTTGACTGGTAGCCAGTGCAGGTCTTTCATGTGGGGTGTGATGTGGCTGCGGTGAGGGATGTCGAGGATCAGGCGTGCCAAGGCGTTCTGGATGCGTTGAAGCCTTTTCAGGAGTTTGACCGCGGCTCCTGTGTAGAGGGCATTTCCGTAGTACAGCTTGCTACTGATGAGGGCCTGGGCGACCGTTCTTCTTGTTTCAGTGGGGATCCATTTGTAGATCTTGCGGAGCATGTGGAGGGTGTTGAAGCAGGAGGAAGAGACTGCGTTGACCTGCTTAGTCATGGAGAGGGTGGAGTCGAGGATGACCCCAATGCTGCGTGTGTGGTCGGTGGGTGTTGGAGCTGTTCCCAGTGCGGTCGGCTACCAGGAGTTGTCCCAGGCCGAGGGTGGTGGATACAAGGATGAGGACCTCCATATTATCTGAGTTCAGCTACAGTTGACTGTTTATCATCCATTCAGCGACGAACTTCATTCCTTCATGGAGGCTGTTTTGGCGGTGTGGGGGTCTTTGGTGAGAGAGAGGATCAGCTGGGTGTCATTTGTGTAAGAGGTGATGTTGAGGTTGTACAGTCGGGGGACGTGGGCGAGTGGTGCCATGTAGATGTTAAACAGCGTTGGGCTGAGAGATGGCCCCTGGGGTTCGCCGCAGATGATCTTGGTGGCTTAAGAGTGGAAGGGAGGAGGCAGACGCTCTGTGTTCTGCAGGAGAGGAGGAGGTGGTCCAGTCCAGGGCCTTCTCTTGGATCCCGGCGTTGTGGAGGCGTGTACGTAGAGTGCAGTGGCAGACTGTGTCGAAGGCAGCTGACAGGTCCAGTAGGATGAGGGCCGCGGTTTTTCTGTTGTCTAGCAGAGTCCTAATGTTATCTGTGGTGGCAATGAGGGCAGTTTGGGTGCTGTCGTTGCTGCGGAACCCAGACTGGGACTGGTCCAGGATGCTGTTCTCCTCGAAGTAGCAGGTCAGTTGTTTGTTGACGGTCTTCTCGATGACCTTCCCCGGGAACAGGAGCAGGGAGATGGGCCGGAAGTTCTTGAGGTCCTTGGGGTCCGCTTTGAGTTTCTTGAGTAAGGCATTGATCTCAGCGGGCTTCCAGCTCTCCAGGAAGGCTGTTGTCTCGAAGGAGATGATGATGACTTTCCAAAGATTGGGTGGGATGGCGGAGCTTGCTTTGTTGAAAATGTGGTGTGAGCATGGGTCTGAAGGAGAGCCGGAATGGATGGTGTTCATGATCTTGATGGTGTCGTCGTCGTTTATGTTGGCCCAGGAGAGCAGGCGGTTGGTGGCGATGGTGGTCGTGGGGGCAGAGGTCTCAGTAGTTGTCGGGGTGGTCGTGGCGTTGAAGCTGTTGTGGATGTCTGCAATCTTGCAATTGAAGAAGGTGGCCATCGAGTCGCATAGGTCTTGCGAAGGTGGAATGTCGTTGGTGTTGAAACTGGGGTTGGAGAATTCCTTCACAATGTTGAAGAGCTCTTTGCTGTTGTGTGCATTGTTGTCCAGGTGCTCTTTGAAGGAGGCCCTTTTGGCAGATCTGATGAGATGATGGTGTCTGCGGGTGGCGTTCTTGTGGGCTGCGTAGCTGTCCGGTGTTCGTTCGCGGTGCCAGTTCTTCTCTAGCTTTCTGCAGGTTTGCTTGGAGGCCTGGATGTCTTCAGTTAACCAGCTGGCTTTCTTGCTGGCGGGGCTGTTGGAGTGTTTCTTGAGTGGGGCAAGGGTATTTGCGCAGTCGTCGATCCACAGTCTGAGGTTGTGAGAGGCGGTGTCGGGGTCGGTGGGGTCGGCGGGTGGGCTCCCGGCGAGGGTGGTGACTAGCTGGTCTTTGGTGACTTTGCTCCATCAGCGGCGAGGCATCTGTTGGGTGCTTTATTTATTTATTTAATGCGATTTTATATAGCGCAAACATTACCCGAAGGTGTCAGAGCGCTTTACATAAGAACCAGTTGCACTACATAAGGACTTAGGATTACATGAGTTACATAAAAGATACAAACAGAAAACATTGCAAATGTACAAGTTGTAAAGTCACTCAAGGAAGATATACAAATGGATAAACTCTAAGAATCACATAGGTAAGGTAGTGAGTACAAGGGTCTACTACATATACTAGTGGTTAGAATTATCTCTATATACATATATACACAAATAGATTTGCTCAGGATTACATTTTACCAGCCATTAGGTTTGGACAAGTATATATCACATATTACAGAGTGAAAAGAGAAATAAAAAGAAAAAGGGCTAAAGAGCGGTAGGTGGGGGAGCAGAGTTGGAGGCTGAGATTGGTGAGAGGAGAGAGGGGGACCTGAAGGGTAGAAAGAGATAAGGCAGTCCAACAAAAAAAATGAGGAAAGAACAAGAATCAACAAGATGGCGGACCTAAGTCGTCATCATCGATGGAAACCATCTCAAAATGGCAAGATGCACCCAGGTCAGGACCCAATAACCATGAGAGCAGAGTTCCATTAAGTGGGGTCTGAGGGGGGACGCAGTCACAGCACCAAGGGAGGGCGGTGGTGCGTGGTGGGTTTTCGGAAGGTAAAATGGATGCAACGATGGTCAGTCCAGTGGAGTTCGGTGGTGTGGTTGAAGAAGAAGTGGGGACTTGCGGAGAAGATGGGGTCAAGTGTGTGGCTGGCAGAGGGGTTGGGAGTCCGAAGTTGGTGAGGTTGTCGCTCAGGGTTGTGGAGTTTGTGTTGTTGTTGTTCTCGAGGGGGAAGTTCAGGTCCCCGAGGATGATGTAGTCCATGGAGGCGATGGCATGTGTGCTGACGAGGTCGGGGATGGAGTCGCTTGACTGTGGTCGGGGTCTGGTGGATCTTTAAACAAGCGTTCCTCTGAGGGTGGTGTTGGGGTCGGTGTCGATCTGGAAGTGCAGGTGTTCGGCGGTGCTGAATGTGCCATCGGTATTGGTCGAGACACTGAGAGTGTTCCTGTGGACGATTCCTCCTCCTAATCTGTTGGTGCGGTCCCTGCAGGTTATCTTATAGCATTCCGGGATGGCTATGGCGATGTCGGATGCCGTGGTGGGGTACAGCCAGGTCTCTGTCAGGAAGGCGATGTCTGGGGTGGTTGAGTCGAGTAGGTCCCAGAGTTCAACAGCATGTTTGCGTTCGGAGCGTGTGTTGAGAAGAATGCATCTGAGGTAGTTGGGTTCTTATCCGGTGGGCGGGTTGGCAGGTCGGGTGCTGGTGAAGCTGCAGATCTGGCAGGAGAAGGGTCCTTGGTGCGCTTCGGGGTGGCCAGGAAGCAGGTTTGTGATCGTCCGGTGTTGAGTGCATGGAGGCTGCTGGCATCGTAGCGGTGTCAGGCGTCATGGCGTTCACGGGGGCCAGGGGGTCTGATGCTGGGCGCGGTCCAGGCGCAGACGGGCTTGCCTTAGGCATGCCTTCAGCTTGCCTTAGGTGCGCCCACTGCACGCTGCCAAGCACCGGCCGCCATATAAGGGGAGGTGGGAGGGAGGAGCACTTAGGAGGCGGGAGCTGGGTGGCGAATGGGCGGGCAGGGGGGGGGGCACAGGGGATGCAGCGGCTGGAAAAATGGGCAGAAAAATCAACAGAAAGACACGATAAAACGAGGCGAATAACAGGGGAAAAAAGAATTAAACAGAATAAAAAGCACAGAATGCGGCACAGTACAACACAGTAAGGAGGCAAAAAATACAACAAGGCACAGAAACGAGTTAAACAGAATAAAAAACACAGAATGGGACACAAAACAACAGAGTAAGGAGGCAAAAAATACAGCAAGGCACTGATACAGGCCCAGGACCTACTGCCTACCACTGGCCTCGAACTTCTGGTAGCGGCAGCAGTGGGCTTGGAGGGCGCAACACACAGGCAGTGCTGTACGGCACATGGAGCGACCTGCCTGAGAGCAGGGTCAAGGGTCTCTCTATTACCACAGCCCCCTGCACACTTTTACCACAGACCCTTGCACACTTTTAACCACAGTCCACGGCACACTTTTACCACCGGCCACTTCACACTTTTTAACCACAGCCCACAGCACACTTTTACCACAGACCGTGCATGCTTTTACCACAGTCCACTGCAGACTTTTACCAAGTTCAAGTTCAAGTTCTGGCATTTGTAAAGCGCACTACTCACCCAGAGGGTCTCAAGGCGCTGGGGGAAAGGGTTCATTATTTGTCGAAAAGCCAGGTTTTAAGTTCTTTTCTGAAGGAGATGTGGTTCTGAGTAAGGCGGAGGTGGGTGGGGAGTGAGTTCCAGGTCTTGGCAGCCAGGAAGGAGAAGGATCTGCCACCCATGGTGGACTTCCGGATGCGCGGGACTGCGGCGAGGGCATGATTGGACGATCTTAGTTGGCGGGTGGGTTTGTAGAAGGACAGTCGAGTGTTGAGGCATTCGGGTCCTAGATTGTAGAGGGCTTTGTGTGCGTGGGTGAGAAGGCAGAAAGTAATTCTTTTGTTATCGGGAAGCCAGTGGAGGTCTTTTAGGTGTCCGGTGATGTGATCTTGGCGTGCGATGTTTAATATGAGTCTCGCTGACGCGTTTTGGATGCGCTGGAGTTTTTTCTGTAATTTTGCTGTGGTTCCGGCGTAAACTGTGTTACCATAATCCAGTCGACTCGTGACCAGTGCGTGGGTGACAGTCTTTCTTGTCTCGAGGGGGATCCAGCGGAAGATCTTTTTGAGAATGCGAAGTACGTTGAAGCAGGAGGACGAGACGGCGTTGACTTGTCTGGACATCGAGAGAGAGGAGTCTAGGATGAAGCCAAGGTTACGTGCATGGTCTGTGGGTGTGGGTGCTGCGCCCAGCGCGGGAGGCCACCAGTAGTCGTCCCAAGCTGAGGGGGAAGATCCTAGGATGAGTACCTTCGTTTTGTCTGAGTTGAGTTTTAGACGGCTATGTTTCATCCATTCGGCTACTTCTTTCATGCCTTCGTGAAGATTGGTTTTGGCGGTGTTGGGGTCTTTAGTGAGGGAGAGGATTAACTGGGTGTCGTCGGCGTAAGAGATGATGTTGAGGTTGTGATGACGCGCGATGGAGGCGAGAGGACTCATGTAGACGTTGAAGAGGGTGGGACTGAGTGAGGATCCTTGAGGTACGCCGCAGATGACTTCGGTGGCCTCTGAGTAGAATGGGGGAAGTCGGACTCTTTGAGTTCTCCCAGCGAGGAAAGAGATGATCCAGTCCAAGGCTTTTCCTTGTATGCCGATGTTGCTGAGGCGATGTATAAGGGTGCTGTGGCAGACTGTGTTGAAATCGGCGGATAGGTCGAGTAGGATGAGGGCCACTGTTTCTCCATTGTCCGGGAGTGCTCGGATGTCGTCGGTCGCTGCAATGAGGGCGGTTTCTGTGCTGTATTTGGCTCGAAAACAAGATTGAGATGGATCAAGGTAGTTGTTGGATTCAAGGAAGGTGGTGAGCTGGCTGTTGACGGCCACAGACCCTTGCACACTTTTAACCACAGGCCACTGCACACTTTTACCACAGACACTTGCACACTTTTAATACAATACGCTGCACAATTTTACCACAGGCCCCTGTAGACTTTTACCACAGTCCACTGCACATTTTTACCACATCCTGCTGCAGACTTTTACCACAGTCCACTGCACACTTTTATCATATCCCCCTGCACACTTTTACCAGACACTTTTACCCTTTTACCACAGTCCACTGCACACTTCCACAGTCCATTGCACACTTTTACTACCTGCTCGGAGCAGGGATTAAAAGTGCATGTTAAACCCCATGGAAAAGGGGAATACTGTGCAGAATACCAGCTGGTAAATCCAGAGCCACACAGTCATTCCCATTCTGTGGGGTTTAACTCATATCAGTGTCCTTTTCTTTCTCACATTAACCCCTTTGGTGCTGCGGATGGCCAGCGGCTGTCCCACGTGACGGTGGTCGGGTGCGGAGGACAGCCGGGTGCCGTCCAAACCCCGCCCACTGATTAAATCGCCCACACCGTGGTGGAATTTGCGCCGCAGTCAACGGGTTAAACACGAATGAACTAAGCTTACGCTAACCTAGGTTGTGCCACCTAACTTTCTAAAAGTAGCATTTGCAAACACAGGATATTAAAATAAACTTTACTAAAAGAAGTATTTTATTATTCTGAGTTCAGGCATACTAAACTTGACTTTCTACCATGTTCCCTGAGCTTGCTGGGAATATAGAGTGTAATAATTCCAGCAGCCCATTCCGGCCTATGAGAACAGACAGCCTTACAAGAACAGGCAGCCTTACAATAGTGAAAAACGAAAATGGCTGTAATTCACTATTATAACATGCCACACACATCAGGGCTTATCCTACCTTATACTTACAATGCACACTGCCATTGGGCCTACAATAGGGGTGACTAATATGAAGTTAAGGGAAGGTTTAGGGACTGACAAGGGGGTGCCCTTGCGCAGTCAGCATGACAGTACCAGACTGCAAGCAGGTTCTGCAATGGCAGACCCTAGACACATTTTACCATGCCGCCTCTGTGGGTGGCTCAACCAGTGCTGCAAGCCCACCAGCAGCATTTGTATTTACAAGCCCTGGCACTCCTAGTGCACTTTACTGGGGTCTGACAGTAAACCAAATAGGCCAATCATGGAATCCAATCACATGTACACTTTTCATAGGGAGCACTTGCACAGTGGCACTGATTGGCAGTGGCACAGTTCCCTGAGCAGCTAACACCAGCAAAACATCTGAGGCACATCAGCAAAAATGTGGAAGGGAGACTCACGCCAAGGTGCCAGGTCTAACACGTGTCCCATCCAGCTGAAATGTGGGGAGAACTACCCTACCCCAGGGAGTTCCTCATCACTAAGGCGGAAGAACCTGGATAGACCATCAGCATTGGCGTGATCTGTGCCAGGGCGATGTTCCACTGTGAAGTCCATACCCTGTAGGGAAATGGACCACCTCAACAGCTTTGGGTTTTCACCCCTCATTTGCATAAACCATCTGAGGGGCCTGTGGTCTGTTTGAACCCGGAAGTGAGACCCAAACAAGTAGGGTCTTAGCTTCTTCAATGCCCAGACCACAGCAAATGCTTCTCGCTCAATTGCACTCCACCTTTGTTCCCGTGGAAGTAACCTCCCACTAATGAAGGCTACAGGTTGGTCCCAGTCATCTGTGAGAGAACAGTCCCTACACCATGCTCTGAAGCGTCTGTCTGCACAAGGAATTATTTGGAGAAGTTGGGTGCCAGGAGCACGGGCGCCGTGCACCTGGCAGTTTTCACGGTGTCAAAAGTTTTCTGACAGGTGTCAGTCCAGATCACTTTCCTGGGATGCTTCTTGGAAGTCAGCTCTATCAAGGGGGCAACAATGCTGCCATACCTCTTGACAAACCTCCTGTAGTACCCAGTGAGCCCCAGGAAGGCTCTCACCGCAGTCTGGGTCTTGGGGGGTTCCCATGATAGGATGGTCTCAATCTTGGGTTGGAGAGGAGCCACCTGGCTGCTCCCCACTTGGTGTCCCAAGTACACCACGGAACCCTGCCCGATCTGACACTTGCTTGCCTTGATCGCGAGGCCTGCCTTGCGCAGTGCCATCAACACTTCCCAGAGGTGGCGCAGGTGTTCTTCCCATGTCGCACTGAACACTGCAATGTCATCCAGGTAGGCGGCACTGAACTCATCCAGTCCAACCAACACCTGGTTGACCAACCTCTGGAAGGTGGCAGGGGCATTCTTCATTCCAAATGGCATAACCCGGAACTGGAAATGCCCATCACGAGTGGAGAATGCTGACCTCTCTTTGGCCCTGTCAGTCAGGGCGATCTGCCCGTACCCAGACATCAAGTCAAACGTGCTGAGGTACCTGGCAGCCCCTAACCGATCAATGAGCTCATCGGCTGTGGGGATGGGGTGTGCGTCAGTCTTGGTGACTGAATTGAGCCCTCAGTAATCCACCCAGAACCAGAGTTCAGGTGTGGCACCCGGTGCTGCAGCCTTCGGGACCAAGACCACTGGGCTGGCCCAAGGACTGCTGGAGGACTCAATCACCCCAAGAACAAGCATCTTTGAGACCTCCTCTTTGATGCAAGCTCTGACCCTGTCAGTTACCCTGTAAGCCTTGTGCTTCATGGGCAAGCTGTCTCCTGTGTCCACATCATGGATGCACCAATTTGTGGCACTAGGAACCAGGGAGAACAGATCAGAAAACTGTCCTAGCAACTGGCAGCAATCATTCTGTTGCTCAAGGGTCAGGGTGGGAAAGAGGTTAACTCCATCCACTGACCCAGCTTTCTCTGTGGCTACCAGGAGGTCAGGAAGAGGCTCAGTCTCCTCCTCCATTCCATCATCTGTTGCCAAGAGCATGCCCACTGCAGACCTCTCTAAGTGGGGCTTCAGGCGGTTGACATGCAGGACCCTCAATTGGTTCCTGGGAGATTTCAAGTCCACCAAATAGGTAACTGGACTCTTGCGCTCCACCACCTCAAAGGGACCGGTCCACTTATCCTGGAGCACACAGGGCTCTACGGGGGCCAATACCCACACCTTTTGTCCAGGCTGAAGCTCTACCAGAGTGGCATTCTGGTCCTACCACCGCTTCATCTCCTCCTGGCTGGCTTCCAGATTTGCCTCAGCAAGTTGCCTGAAACGCCTAGTCTAATTCCTGAAGGCCAGCATGTAACTGTATACATTCTGGGGAGGTTTCCTGTAAGATTGCTCCCAGCCTTCCTTGACCAGACTTAGAGGTCCTCTCACGGGGTGGCCAAACAGGAGCTCAAAGGGGCTGAACCCTAGAGACTTCTGTGGTACCTCGCGCTAAGCAAAGAGAAGGCATGGTAAGAGGACATCCCACTTGCGCCTCATGGGTTCTTCCAGACCCATAATCATGCCTTTGATGGTACGGTTGAATCTCTCAACCAACCCATTTCCCTGGGGGTGGTAAGGTGTGGTGAATTTGTAGGTTACACCACACTCTAGCCAAAGGGATTTCATATACTTGGATATGAAATTGGTACCCCTGTCAGACACCACCTCTAGAGGGAATCCCACTGTGGAGAAAATTCTCATCAGTGCACGTCCCACCACGGGGGCCGTCACTGTCCTCAGAGGGATGGCATCGGGGTACCGGGTGGCATGGTCCACCAGGACCAGGATAAACCTGTTGTCCTGGGGTCCAGTGGCCCCACAATGTCAATTCCCACTTGCTGGAATGGGGTACTGACAACAGGGAATGGCTGGAGAGGAGCCTTCTGCTTTCTCCCACTCTTTCCACTTGCCTGGCAAGTCTAGCAGGTCCTTCAATGAGCATCTGAGCTCCTACACATTTGGGGCCAATGAAAGTGGGTGACAAGTTCAAGTTCAAGTTCAAGTTCAATAATTTGTATAGCGCACTACTCACCCAGAGGGTCTCAAGGCGCTTGAGGGAGGGGGGTACTTTACTTATCAAATATCCAAGTTTTTAGATGCTTTCTGAAGGAGAGGTGGTTCTGTGTAAGGCGGAGGTGGGTGGGGAGAGAGTTCCAGGTTTTGACCTGTAGTAGGAGAAGGATCTTCCCCCATGGTGGATCTATGGAAGCGCAGAATTGCGGAGAGGGCTTGATTGGACGATCGTAGTTTGCGGGTTGGGGGTGTAAAAGGACAGACGCGTGTTGAGGCATTCGGGTCCTAGATCGTAGAGGGCTTTGTGTGAGTGGGTGAGGAGACGGAACGTTATTCTCTTGTTGATGGGGAGCCAGTGGAGGTCTTTCAGGTGGTCGGAAATGTGAGCTTGGCGGGGGATGTCTAGTATGAGTCTGGCTGAGGCGTTTTGGATGCGTTGGAGTTTTTTCTGTAGTTTGGCTGTAGTTCCGGCGTACAGGGTGTTTCCGTAATCCAGTCGGCTTGTGACCAGTGCGTGGGTGACCGTCTTTCTTGTTTCGGTGGGGATTCAACTGAAGATTTTTTTGAGCATGCGTAGGATGTTGAAGCATGATGAAGAGACGGCGTTGACTTGTCTGGTCATCGACAGGGAGGAGTCCAGGATGAAGCCCAGGTTACGTGCGTGGTCCGTAGGTATGGGTGCGGTTTCCAGGGCCGGTGGCCCAGGCAGAGAGGGGTGATCCTAAGATGAGGACTTCCGTTATGTCCGAGTTCAGTTTTAAACGGCTGTTCTTCATCCACTCGGCTACTTCTTTCATCCCTTCGTGTAGGTTGGTTTTGGAGGTGTTTGGGTTTTTGGTGAGGGAGAGGATCAGCTGGGTGTCGTCTGCGTAGGAGATGATGCTGAGGTTGTGTTGGCGAGCGATGGATGCGAGGGGGCTCATGTATACTTGAAGAGGGTGGGACTGAGTGATGATCCTTGTGGTATGCCGCAGATGACTTCGGTGGCCTCTGATCTAAAAGGGGGGAAGCGGACTCTCTGGGTTCTTCCGACGAGGAACGAGATGATCCAGTCCAATGCTTTTATTTGAATTCCGACGTTGCTGAGGCGTTGTATGAGGGTGCTATGACAGACTGTGTCGAAGGCTGCGGAGAGGTCAAAGGTCTTGTCCTGCCCCAAATGTCCTGCTAATGGCACATCGTGAGCCAGCCCCAGTAGGAAGGCTCTGAAACTCTGGGGTACTACCAGCACACGGGCGGACCCAGGCTTAGCAAGCTTAGGCTCTGAATACAGGAGGTTATTCTCCAAGTAAATTAAATGTGACCCAGACTGATCACCGTTGGCCTGGTCTGCAGCCAGCTGCTGCAGACCAATGAGAGAAGGACACTCTCTCTGCGCTCTGCAGAATTCCTCCCTGGTGGGCCCTCCTTCCTGCTGACAATGGGTCAGCTCCGGCAGGTCCCCCAGTTCAGCTATTTGTTCCCGTTTATGCTCCAGGGCATCCCCCTCAAGGTCTGCTTCTTCCTGGACTGTGGGAACTACAGGGGCCGGCTTCCCACGCCTCCTGCTCCTTCCCTCCAAGGCCGGTTCCTGGGCCTCTCCTTTAGGCTCCAGGACCTCTTGAGCACCCCTACTGGCTGCCATTGACCAGGTGGTCACACACGCCCAGTCAGGCAGACCCACCAACCTCAGGTGAGACTGTTTCTCCACCTTCTCCCAAGGGCAACCTTCCAAGTCATTTCCCAGCAGGAATCTATGACAGAATTTCGACAGACAGAATTTCGACCTACACAAATATCGGCGTAATTATATCGATTGCAAGAATATCGACGCCCTATGTACAACATGGTAAGTACCAAAATATCGAAAAAATAATATCGATGTTAAAAATATCGTTGTCAAATATATCGTTTTTTTTGGGTTTAAAATAACATGAAAAATACTGTAAATAATACTTATAAATTACTTAAACATATTTAAATATATTTAATAATGCTAAAAAAAATAATAATACATATTTAATAAAAAAAAATAATATTAACAAATCATATATAATATATACTTACTTAACAATAATTACTATTCCCACTCCAGAGGGTGCAACAGTAGAGAAAGTGTTGGATAGCGTTGGGGTAAAAATTACTATTCCCACTCCAGAGGGTGCAACAGTAGGGAAAGTGTTGGATAGCGTAGGGGTTAAAATAACTATTCCCACTCCAGTGGGTGCAACAGTAGGGAAAACTGACCCTGAACCCAAAAAATATCCTAATTTTCTACAACACAATATGGACAGTGGACCACTTTTGACACCTTATAAGCACCAATCCATATGTCACCAATATCTATGTTTGAGTTATCTTTCAAATAGCGTGCAGTTTCCAAATACTCCCTGTCCCAAGAGTATATCCCAACAACTTTGGGAAAAATCAATATTAGAACAAATTATGAAATGCACCGCTCCAACAGTCAGTTTTGCACCATATATCGGTGATAAAGTCTGTGTTCAAAAAGAATTGTTCCAAATAAGATAACGCTGAGTCTGTAATTGCAAAAAAGTGTTCAGAAATCCTTTAATATTCCAATTGAAAGACCAGCCAACGCGTTTCGTTCCGTCAGGCGGAACTTCTTCAGGGCGTAATGGTAGTTGACAAATGTGGATATTTCCTGAGCCGGGATCACGTGATGCGGTAAATATCTATGTCCTCTATCTGGATTTTGACGACTAAAGTAAATCTCGAGATGTAAATTGCGAGTATGATGATCACCTTATAGTTTCAAAAGAAAATACTCCTTGGGAAGACCCTCCTATTTCTTCATCCACGGCGGAGACGCCAACTGGGGATTCGAATGGGACCCTTACAGGTAACTACCTCAATGTAACTGTGTCTTCGGAGCCGACTAGGGATCCTACGAGCTTAACTAAGTGACAGTGAATAACTTGCACACCACATGCTCTAAGGTCAATACCCTGCAATAAAGTTAAACAACTTATCGTTACCGTGGATGAAGAAATACATATTAAAAAAACCAAAAGTCGACTCCAAGTTAGAACCTTAAATCCGAGGAATGGAGTTATTAGTTCGGGAGAAAATGAGAATGTGATTAAATTTTCTGTATTTTAATCATAGATATAGTAATGCAAGACTACTCATAGGCTGAATGTTTGCTTTATAAATGTAAACTTTCTCACAGAAGTATTATAATGTGAGCTATGTTAATGTAACTATTAATGTAACCCTAAACAGTCAGTGTACAATAGGCCCCTATTGATTGTATGTTTTTTGTAATTTTACTTTCCAGAGATTTTTTTAACTAAAAACCCCTGTCCTGAAGAAGGTGTTGGCATCAACAAAAGACACCGAAACGCTGCGTCGACTTTTGGTTTTTTTAATATGTATTTCATTGTATAATGTATTTTCTGGTGCAAATCAATTCTGTATAATGTTTTTAATAAATTGTTGTTTTTTACACTAGCAGAAATTTATGTCTCTTAAGTGTTGTGTAACTTACAGATAGGGTGTTTACACTGACTGATTATTTATAATAGGGTGTCTTGACATATTCGTAGTCTCTGTTAGCGTATATAACCTGCTAGCCACTGGGCTTAGGTTACCTTACGCCTTAGGATATACTTCCTCCAACTAGGGACTGTTTGTGTTTGTGTACTATTTACCCTGTCCCCTAAACGGTCTTAAGGGTACCTCCCTCCTTGTGTTGTGAGTCTACAGGCATGGCCATTCTCACAGCCACTTGAAGAGTACCCAGAACCCCCCCCCCCACTCAAAGGGATCCTGAGCCATGGGACAACGACTCTCTGTGTTGTCAGCATTGACAATACTTCAGAATGCATGTGGGACAACCTGCTCTTGAGACACCAGGTGATGCTTGACAGCTGTCACACTGGCTCCTGTATCTCTAAGAGCCCCCACCTGTTTGCCATTAATGGTCACCAACTGCTCATATTTTTTAGTGTTACTGGGCAGTTGGTTGTGTGAGACCATATCACAGTCTCCTAATGAGACATGGGACATCTCTGCAGGACCTCCCTCCCCTGGGACAACCCACTCCTCCAACTGGGCTACACTAGCCAGCTGCCGGGGGGCTGCACTGGGGGGTGCAGGTTTACTATACAGGCGACACTTGGGATCATTGCAGAATGACCCAGCTCACCACATCTGTAACATTTGAGGGGCCCTCTTCCCTCTTTGGAACTCCCTCTATTTACCCTTGTCCCCTCACTCTTCTGCTGGGGACCCTGCCCACCCTTGGCGAAGTCTCCCACTTGACCCTTGTCGACCCTGGTGCTGACCCAGCGGTCAGCCTCCTCAGCAAGCTTCCTAGAGTTAGTCAACTTGCTATCTATCAGGTGCTGGCATAGCTCAGGAAAAAAAGTTACTAGACAAGTGCTCCCATGCAATTAAATCAAAGAGACCTTGAAAATCATGCACTTTGCTACCCTTCACCCAACCATCCAGTGCTCTGCAGAAAAAAAGTTACATACTCCACATACGTACTGTTAGTAATCTTTGCACAGCCCCTGAACCTCTGTCTGTACAATTCAGGAGTTAACCCATACCTGGTCATCAAAGCATCCTTCATGTGTGGGCAAGAATTATGAACTTCAGAAGGCAAATCTAGCAGTGTGTCCCGCCCCTCACTAAGGAACCGCCCCCACAACCCCGCTCCCCAATCTCTCTCAGGTAACCGGTGGGAAGATGTGGCTACCTCATAGGCCTTGAACCACTGCCCTATGTCATCATTATTAAAAAATTCTTTAACCACCTCCTTTGGTATGTACATCCTTGACTCTACCTGCACTGGCGATGTGCTGCCACCAGAGGGAGGACGGTCCAAACCTTGAGCTTTAAGATCCATCTCCCTCATTTTCATCTCATATTCCATTTGGATTTTTCTTTCTTCCAGAGCCAGTCTTTTGCTTTCCAGCTCCAGTTGCCCATTCAATTTAAGTTTTGCCAACTCCATTTCATTTGCTTGGGTTACCTTCCTGTCTGCCAGCTCCTCTGGCGACAGGACTCTGCCCAAATCAATGACACTATCTGCTGGTTCAACATCCACCACATTTTCAGGTGCCCTTGACTCAATCCAGGCCCTCAGCGCCTTTGTGAAATGTGGCTTGTTTTTACATCCAGACTGTGAAACTCTAAACATGGGCCGAAGCCCTTCAGCTGGGCTACGGTGTAGCTCTCTAGTCTCTCCTCTTCCCATTCTATTCCTTCCAGGTCAGAGACTACAGATGCTGCCTTTTCCCCATTGACTGAACCAGGCATGACTTCTTTTTAAAAATGGAGATCTCTAAGCAAAACAAAAATCAACATGTATGTGGCTACGTTATGGTCTGGACTCACTACGTGGTGTTCGCCAATTACTGTATATGAACCACAAATGCAAATTTGAAATCATTACCGCTGCCTCCAATGTTAGAATTGAGGGGGCCTCTGGTTGGCAAAGGTAAGTACTTGTGACAAGCAGAGACCCTCTCCTCTAGTCAGGGCAAGGGGCTTACTCTTTAAAATAACCCCTGCTCACCCTCTAGGTTGCGTGGCGCGAGCAGACAAGGCTAATATCAGAGCGCTATGGGTTAAGCAGTTGTGAACATATACAGTAACTCAGTGACAACACCACACATGGACACCACACCAGGGTTTGTATGAAAATAAGTAACTTTTATATAAAGGCTTAGCACAAAATCCACATAACGTTTAAAACTAGGCCACAATACTATTCTTTAGGCTAAACTCTGTAAGGCATGTGAAGCAAGCTGTTTTACCATATACAATCCCCTTGAATACCAAATGAAAGGGCACCACACAGATATATATTGAAAATATATATATATATATATATATTTATTTACAACAAATATCCCCTATACTCTTTATGAGCACAGTGAAGGACCGGGTTTTTAGAACCCAGCGGCGTCACGGAGAACGCCTGAAACCTTCGAGTTCCCCTGTCTTGGCAAACAGAGACACGGGATACTTCTTGATGACGTCAAAGACCAAAGTTTATTGGCTGCAACCAGGAACGGAGATCTACGAAGCACAACACGGGTGGTTCGCTAGAAACTGCACAAATTCAATAAGCGGAGCATGGTCTTTTATGCCAAAAATCAAGCCTCAGGCAACATTTCAAATTAGCATTCGGTGCATACAAACTGACCAATGACAATGTAACATTTCAAAAGTAGCGTATGACGACAATCCCATTTTCCGTTGTCCAGCCCACCAGAAATGACCACGCACATTCCCAAGTTTCCTGTTCGATCAGGCCGGACAAACCCATCATAAAGCCTTCAACCCAAATCAATGATTATGTCGTAAAATGAAGGCAGAAACAGATTGGAAAGGAGATAGAAAGGTGGGAGCAGTGTACCATAAACTCGGGCACGTCCTGCTCTTTGATCTTTATCAGGCCAGCTGCTGAACAAGGAACTGGTTCAGCGAGGTCAGCCTCGGGCAAAGAGTCAGTTCGGACAGGTCACCCAGAAGTCAGCTAAGGCGTACGTGTCTCAAAGACTCGTTCGGCCACAGTTATCGGGCCTATGTTAGGGCAACCACACAAAATGGCTGCCGTATACAAAATGGAACCCGTAGGTTCAAACTAAATCCTTGAATACAGAGTGTTCTCCTATATCAATTCATACGAAAACACTCAGACACGCTACACTCGCCATTTGCGGTCTGCTGACACCAAAATCGTCCATTTCCGACAATCTTTAGTGAACGGGTTCGGAACCATCGAACCCAGTCGTGAACCACGGAACCACAGCCCCTCCTTTTGCCCTTACATAGGCAACAGACCCAAACCCATGTTAATCTGAATCCGGATCTATATTTATCAGATCATCGATATGTTGCTGTAGCATCATCCTGTTACTTAGTACCTCTCTCTGGACAGGTCTCCTTGCACACGAAGTAGCACAGAGGCCACAAATAGCAGGAGCACACTGTACACAGAGACAGAACATGAAAGGGATTGCTAAGACCATCCCAATGACCATCAAAATCTTCCAACCCCAAGTGGATATCAATCCCCATAACCATCCCATCAAAGACCAATCTCCTTTGTCCAAATGGACAGAATCGGAGATTTTATGCAATTTGGAAATGGCCTGGAAGACTGAAGGAGCGTTGTCTGGAATGAAAACACAGCTGCTCGATTGAATCAGCTTGCAAACTCCACCTCGATCTGCTAGAATAACATCAAGGGCAACTCTATTTTGAAGTGTCATGAGTCTATCCGACTGGAGCTCAGCAGTCAGGTTACCAAGGGCACCAGCAGTTTCGACTATGGTGGACTCAACCACTCTCGTCAACTGGCGAATATTCCTACTGTTAGCCATAGGTCCCCAGAACGGTAGAAAACCCTTAAAGAAATCTCCCAGTTCTTGTCCTGCAGTGTCTTCTTGGCTAAAGACACCTCTAGCAACTATCGTCTTATGGTAATCTGCTGCAGCTGTAAAAGTGGGAGGTAACAGAAAGGAAACAAAACATGTGCCTGAGAAGTCGGGGGGCAACCATGTATAAGCTTTGTCGTAGCAAACAAAATAGGTACCCTTAGCAGCTAGGAACTCTGGGGAAGACTGAGACGCAAATACATAAGTCTCAGCGCAAACACTCTTCCCTCACTGAGCCTTTGGATTCTTGCCGTTGCCCTGCAGACAATAGTGGCCCTGATGGGGCACTATCCAAATCAGTGGAGAACTTTTCGCTCGCTGGTTAACACTCAGACTAACTCCATATCCAGTAACGTTCCAACCAATGTAGGCTAGTGTCTCATCTCTCGGAATAGTCTCATACGAACTAATCCCTCTAATCATGTCAACAATGCCTTTAACTATAGCACTGTTCTTTGGGTTGTCTTTCAGTGAACGTTGGGGGTAAACACTATGGGCATAGATAAACATCGTTCTATAAGCCCAAATCGAACCGTTTAAACTAAAGGGCAAAACTAAATAAGGAATACCCTTATCGGTTGTATGAGGCATCAAACCACAAATCCAACAGTTCGTCGTATTCATTACTAACTGGTGTTGGTGCAGAAGTTGGATGAAGGAATTGTTAGCAAATTCCAATCGTCTAACTACCTCATGCTCAGGCAAAGGATGGAAAGAATGAGAAGAAATAGTAGGTGAAGGTGTAGGTTGTACAGTGGGATTAAACATCATTTTAAAAACAAATGTTACATAACCAGCTATAAATATCATAAAGCTCAATAGTAAAAATGAACATGGCATCAAAAAACTTTTCTTCGATATTATTTTACATATTCGTTTTCTAAAAGTCAATGTCTGTACAGGTCTCTCCAACTCAAAGAAATCCTTCCTAAACTAAATGTGCTGCCCGCGGTGGTAGGTTGTTTCTGCTCCGGAATGCCTCTGCTAACCCAGGAAGGCTGCCTTGGGCCAACAGAACCCTCAACCTAGTGTCTCAGGCTTGCACTCCAAAGACTGGTGGCAACCGCGACCCTAGCAGCAAGAACCGGATGGCGGTTCAAGAAAAACAAAAATTAGTAGATCCTTGGTGGAGAGTTAACCTGCAAACAAAAAAAAATCATCAAACTTTATTAGTCTTTATTTATTTGTCCGTAACTCTCGGTCTCAGATTGTAGCGGCTCTTTCCAGCCAATTCTTGATCAGCGAACAAAAGGTGAGGGTCTGTAGTGTCCAATCGATCTGCAGGAGGTACTGATTCTTGCAAAATCCTGTCGCTCTCTTTCTCTGAGTTTGTTCCAATCAGTCGAGCATCGCTGAACGGTATAAACCGTGGGACAACTTCTGTTTCAGAGAAGTGAAGTAGTGTGGCTCACTGGTTAGAGGCAGCAGACCCGAGAGCAGAGGACGGCCCGGGACCAGGGTTCGATTCCCGGCGCGGCAGGTTTCTGGACCAGGGTCAGCGGACTCGATAATTCTCTCGCCTCGGTGCCCACTCTGATCAGCGATCACACTCGGCAACTCTGGGCATTAGCTTGACTCATCTTCACTAACGGCCCCACCAGACCGCCAGGGATGCCTGGTCTCACCCTGGAGATACCCATTAAGGGACCATCTCTCAGGGAAGCCAGGAAGGGTTTCGCAGCGGTCGAAGCGCCTTGGGACCCTCCGGGTAAGTAGTGCACTATATAAATGCCTATACATACATACATACATACACATGCAAGTCCCTCCTGGACCCACTTATCATATGGCAAGGGCAGAGGTGCCCTTTTAGTATGGGATCCGTGGATCCAGTTTCGCTTGCCTCGCACTCGGACCGCAGATCTTGTTGACAGGAGTACTTGGTAGGGCCCCGTCCAACGGGGCTGTTCGTTCTTGGTCCGCTGGAAGTTACGTACAAAAATCCACGATCCAGGTTCAATAGAATGGCCTGGATCTTCTGCAGCTTGTGGAAGGCTGTCATGCACCTGTTGGCGTAAGACACTCATTTTAGTTGTCAGTTCACGCAAGTAGTCAAGCAACACAGGATACTCGAGGTCACTGAACCTCGTCGGTCTTGGTACGCCCCAAATATTTGCCGGGTGACCAAACACGACCTCATACGGACTCAAACCCATTCGCGAATGCACAGTCGTTCTTGTAGACAAAAGTGCTAATGGCAAGGCATCTGGCCATTGTAAACCAGTGCTCTCTTGGATTTTGGCCAATTTTAACTTAAGAGTGCCATTATAGCACTCGACTAAACCAGCTGATTGGGGGTGATTTGCAGCGTGGAATTTCTGCCTAATCCCGAGACCATCACACACTCTCTTCATAACTTGACCCACAAATTCACTCCCATTATCACTCCAGATAATTCTCGGCATTCCAAACCTTGGGAAAAATTCTTTTATCAAGGCCTTCACTGTGGACAAAGCAGTATTGTCCTTAAGGGGGTAAGCTTCTACCCATCTAGAAAAGGAGCAAACAACCACTAACACATATTTCAAGTTGTTGCATCTCTCCATATGGATGAAATCTAGCTGCAAAGCCTCAAACGGATACGTAGGAGGAGCAAAATGACCAGCAGGGGTTGGAGTTCCCTTACCAGGATTATGCATCAAACACACCATGCAGTTCTTGACCAAATTCTCTGCGCATTTGGGTATTCCCACATTCTGCCAAACAGGGGCCAACAGTTTGCAAATCCCTTTCACACTAATATGTGCCATTCCATGAGCCATTGTAACAACTGGAAGCACATACGCATTAGGCAACAACCATCTCTGATGCTCTGACAAATCAGTCCAATAACCATTCGAATCCAATCTACCCTTGCTTTCTCTCCATTCATTCAACTCTTTCTCTGTGGCCTCACCTTGAATGGATTTCACGCTCTCAGTAGTATCTTCACACATACTCTTCTCTAGAACCCATCTCGCTGGACCCGCAACATACATTCGACTCATCACGTTTCTAGCAGTTTCTTTTGCAACTTCATCCGCGAACGCATTACCACGACCAACATCATCCGCAACCTTTTTATGGGCACTGCATTTCACAATCGCTACTTGCAATGGTAACGTAAGAAATTCGAGAAGTTCATTCACCAGTTGCCCATGTTGGATCTTCGTCCCATGCGATGTCAAAAATCCACGTTCACGCCACAAACGTCCGAAGCTATGAGCCACACCAAACGCATACTGACTATCCGTGTACACATTCACACGTTTTCCTTTCGCCAACACACACACTCTCGTAAGTGCAATAAATTCCGCTGCTTGTGCTGAGTTATGTGGGATACGTGCAGCTTCAACAACCGTATGCAAAGTTGTCACAGCATATGCTGCAGTCGTATCACCATTCGGCAACTTAAAACACGAACCATCAACCCACAAAGCATCATCACAGTCAGGAAGAGGAAATCCCGGAGATCCACTCTCCCTTTCGTCTCTTCTTCGGTTCTTAGAAAACAATCATGCTGTTCTTCACCATCATCATCTGTCTCAAGTGAAATCGGCAACAATGTAGCTGGGTTTAAGGTATTACACCTTTTGATGTGCACATGACTCGCTAACAGTGTAAGCTCATACCCTGACAACCGAGCACTAGTTAAGTGCTGTGTCTTGGTACGATTCAACAAAGTATCCACTGCATGTGGAACCATTACCACTAACGTGTTATCCATAACCAAACCAGCAGATTGTTGAATTGACACAGCCGCTGCCGCCGTGGCTCTCAAGCAACTTGGCAACGCTCTAGCTACAGGATCCAAAGTCGACGAAAAGTACGCACATGGGCGTTGCTAATCGCCAAACTGCTGAGTCAAAACTGACAATGCACATCCCTCTCTCTCGTGGACATACAATGTGAAAGGCTTACTGTAGTCGGGAGTACCCAACACAGGAGCCGAACACAACGCATTGCGTAATTCAGAAAAGCTCTTCTGACATTCGTCAGTCCAAGGAATAGGATTTGGAGTATACTTAACAGTAAGAGCTATCAAAGGCTTCGTTAACAAGGAAAAATTAGGAATCCACTGTCTACAATACGACGTGATACCCAAAAATGCACGTACTTCTCTCTGTGTCGTAGGAACACTAATTTTCGCAATAGCCTGAATTCTTTCTGGGGTCAGTTTCCTTCCCTCCTTCGATAAGAGGTGACCTAGGTAGGTAACTTCTTGTCGACAAAATTGCAATTTTGAGAGAGAAACTTTGTGATGAAAATCAGATAAATGACGTAATAATGACAAAGTGGCATCCTTACAAATCTCCTCAGTATCAGCAGCAACTAACAAATCATCAACATACTGAATAAGAGCTGCACCTTCAGGTAAAACCAACAAGTTGTGTCTTTAAAGCTTGACTGTAAATCGATGGACTCTTGCAATAGCCTTGAGGAGCGCGCTTAAAGAGGAAACTTCGTCCTCCTAAAGAGAATCCAAAGATATCTCTACTCTCCATGGCAATCAGGATGCTGAAGAAAGCATTCTTCAAGTCGATCACCGAAAACCAGGTGGCAGAAGCCGGAATCAAGGTCAATAATGCAGTAATGTCAGGCACAACAGGAAATTGTGGAACAACAATTTTGTTCACTTCACGAAGATCAATGACAAATCTATATACAGGAGGCTGTGAAGGATCAGTTCTCTTTAGAACAGGCAAAACAGGACTATTGCACACATTACCTAGCGTTTCTTCAATAACACTCTTGTCGATCAGATCATAAATGCTCGCTAAAAGTGCACGCTCACCATCACTTGAGATACGCTATTGCGGAATGCGCGGTAACTTAGCATTCGCCTTCAGTGTCACAACATACAGAGGAATATCTAACAGGCCCACATCATTTGGACCCGTAGCCCACAGTGAATCCGGTAACAAAGACAATTCCGATGGAAGACAATCTTTCAATACATACATCGGAGAGATCACACTCTCACCCAAAGTAAGATGTACTCCTGCCGGAGAACAATACAAAGTCGCATACAATCTCTTCAACAAGTCCAATCCCAACAAATTCTCATTACAACCTGTAGTCAAAAGAAGGGGTGCTTCAAACCTACGAGGACCAACAGAAAGGGGCAATGGAGCAGAAATCGGATTCGTAACGGGGGCGCCAGAAAAACCTACAGAAACATTATTAAAGCCAGACAAAGGTGCGCCAGGGAGTTTAGAATGCATAATAGAACTCTTCGTAGCACCAGTGTCTAGCAGAAAAGGCTCTGACACACCTGATGCAATCACTTCAACATAAGGTCCACTCTGAACTACTGGAACTGAAACAACTCCCTCTCTTTGTCCATGGCTGTCCTAACAATTACTACCATGTGCTTCATCACCTTCAACGTAATAATCATCTACGTAGTACTGTGCTGTCCTACCAGACAAATTCTGCTGCTGATCAAAACTATTCATCGAATTCTGCGGAGGCAAAGGACGCACGTTCTGTCCGCGACCTCTACCTCTAGGCGCTTGCTGAGCACCTCTACCTCTCACACCAGGAGCACTATTCGCTCTTTGTAGCAAGACCGGACAACTATTCTTGAAATGACCCTCTTCTTTACAATACGCACACTGATTGGGGCCATATGGAAAACTCTGTTGAGAAGTCTCGTCTTTTTGCGAGTTTCTCGAATACTGTTGAGGTTGCTGATAATCACGCTGATTATTAACACGGGGTGGATAAGCTTGTTGTAGAAGTACTTTAGTCTTTAATTCCTTAGTCTTCTTATCCGCTTTCTCTAACTCATCCTTGCGTCTATTCTCATAGTACTGAGCCGTAGCTAAAACAGGCCAAGCACTCTCAGAATCCTTCAATTTAGTGCATAACTCGGGAAGAAGATTGTGTACGAACTTGTCAACGAACAATCTCTGGCCACCCTCGGTAGCCATATCCTGCCCACTATGATCGACAAAAGTTTTTTCGAAACGCGAGAAAAAATCTGACACAGTCTCATCTTTCTTCTGCTTACATGCAGACTAAGCATGAGCGAATTTTGCGAATCTGGCGTTCGCGAATTTTGCGAATTTGCGAACTCGCAATCCGCAAAATCCGCAAATTCTCGCAAATTTGCAGATTTTTTAATTTTTTTGTTCGCAAGGATTTCTGCCAGTTCGCGAGGGTTTTGTACAAGTTCGCAATTGCGAACTTACATGTCGGCCACGCAACGGTCGCGATTATGTTGTTTCTACGTCTGGTTCATCATCACAGGTTCCCAGCACCCTCTGTTTCACCCCAACGACCCTCTGTTTCACCCATGCCACCCTCTGGTACATCAATGCCACCCTCTGGTTCATCATCACTGTAGATTATGGGGGGAAAAAGCAAGCACACCTGCCCTGCTTTAACTGACATGAATTAATTTGGGGTTGATTTATTAATGTGTCACTGTTTTAAAATTCCAGTCTGGCACCTGCTTCCTTATCTGTAATTTGCTTTCTGTTGCAGTGCAATTTATTTTTCCAGGACCTTTGTGGCCTACTTGTAGCTATTCTATGAGCCTGCTGTGAGGGTCAGAGCAGGGTCATACAATTGTTGCAACTAGCAACTGAACTCTGGAGGGGCCCCAGTCAGGAAGCACTACAGGGAATTGTTACTAATGATGAGTTTGAACTTTTGAACCTGCTGAATGCTTTCACTTTTGCAAAACTCGTTTTTGTGCAGAACAGCATTACAGCAACTGTAATGCCACAAACAAGCTTACTTGTGAAAGTTGATTTCTAATCCAAAAGTGATCCAAAGAAAGTCAAAAGGCCTCAAATCCAAAAAAGTGCAGGCAAATGTCAACCTGAGGAGTTATTCTGATAAAAATCATCATTTTCAGAAGGTCTATGCTGCTTGCTAGTGGATTTCTTGTGCAGAATTGCAATTTTTGCTGCCCGCCGCACCTACATGTTCGCAATTGCGAACTTACACTGCACGCCGCAAAATTGTATCACCAAGAAAAAAAAATCCGCTGCGTGCGAATTTGCGGATTTTCGGTAAATTCGCAAGTGTTCGCGGATTGCGAATTTACCGAAAATCCGCAAAATTCGCGAGCGGAACGGATTTTCCGCCCATGCTTAATGCAGACAACTTGTCCCAATTAACACGTACTTCGGGCATCAGAGTCTTCATGAGAGTAATAATCCTACCAGGAAGTTCCGTAATAATATTTTCAGGCTTAGCACCTCCAACTTGTCTATCATTCGCAGCAACAAGATTCACCCACGAATCACCCAACTCATTATCATGATCCGTATGTCGAATGACATTCCAGATGGGATGTGGAACAACATTCCCAAACAACATATCTATGTCCGCCAAATTCATGACACACAAACTCACAGTTTGCGTAAGCTCTTTATAATATCCAGCTGGATTTTTCCTCGGATCAGGCAAAGTCTGCTTAAGCGCTAGGACTTCAGCACGCTTCCATGGAACATGTACCCACACTCGCTGAAAGTGCGCAACAACAGGTGGAACAGCATTGGCATCAGCAGGTCTCCAGACCGGAGGAACCTCTCGCATCGGATACTGACGCGCTTTTCTCCCAACTAACGAATCGGGCTCAAACAGCCGTTCAGAAGAAGGATTTTTTCTAAATGACAATAACGTCGACACCGCTCTCTCGATGTCGAGGAGACTCACAATCGTTCCCTTCGCAAACTCAGAACGCAATCGAAACAACACGCCGCTGGACCCCTGCCCTGCCAAATTCTTGGCCGGGGTGGCGGCGGTGGTGAACCCCTGGTCAACCCTATCCTCAATGCTTCCTTGAGGGAGGGGAGTGTCCCACGCACCTGGAAAAGGGCGATGGTGATTCCCCTCCTGAAAAAGCCTGGTCTTGGTGCCGAGGTTTTGGCAAATTACAGGCCAATTTCACTTCTCCCGGCCCTGGCCAAGATCACAGAGAAACATGTCCATGGCGTTTTGTCGAGCTTATTAGAAACCAACAATCTGCTCCATCCGTCCCCATCAGGTTTCTGTCCCAACTTTAGCACGGAAACGGCGTTGTTGGAGGTCTCGGAGATCATCAGGGAGACCTTGGATGTTGGTGGCAAGGCCATGTTAGTCATGTTGGACCTGTCGGCGGCCTTTGACACCGTCCCCCATGAGGCGCTCCTCGCCAGGCTTCATGACATCGGCCTGAGGGGGACGGTGCTCAAATGGTTTACATCTTTCCTTGATGGCCGCCGCCAAACGATCTGGGTTTCCCAGAGCTCCGCCGAGATGCCGCCATTGGGAGTCGGGGTTCCACAGGGTTCTGTGTTGAGCCCGTCGCTGTTTAACATCTTCATGTCCCCTTTGGCGGCTGCGGTTGAGGCATATGGGGCCCAGATCGTGTCCTACGCCGACGACACGCAACTCCTCTTCACATGCGGTAAAGACCAGGCATTTGATGGAGAGAGAATTCGGGGCTGTCTGGGAATGGTCTTCGACTAGTTCCAGCGGAACAGTCTGAAGGCCGACTCCAGTAAGTCGGAGGTCTTATTTTTTGGCTGTGCCACCGACCCTGAGTGGCGGCAATGGTGGCCGGCTGACATGTGTCCTCCCGCACAATCCTCTCTGGTTGCCAAAAACTTGGGTGTCAAGCTGGACAACAAGCTTTCTTTGAGAGCGCATGTTCTTGGTCTGGTCAGCACCTGCTTCGGCATTCTGAAGATGCTCCGCAAGTTCCTTCCATTACTATCTATGGAGCACAGGCGGATTACCGTGCAAGCGCTCATTGGATCTAGGTTGGATTACGCCAATGCCCTTTTCCTTGGCCTCCCTGATTATCTGGTTCAGCGTTTGCAGGTGGCACAAAACTCTGCTGCCCGTGCCATCTTTGGCTTACATAGGCGAGCACGAGCCTCTGGGTTGCTGCAGACGCTCCACTGGCTGCCCATCCGGAAGCGGATCATGTTTAAATCCCTGACGCTGATGCACAAAGCATTGTTTGGCTCAGGTGCTGGATACCTGCAGCAGAGACTGGCCTTTTATCGCCCAGCCCGCTCACTGCGGTCTGAATCTCTCTTCACCGCCGTGGTCCCGCGTGTGAGGAAGGCCCGCACCGGGGGGCGTTCTTTCAGCTTTAAGGCCCCCCAGTTGTGGAATTCGCTTCCGCTGGCGTTACGCAGCACCACCAACTTGCTTCAGTTCATAAAAATCCTGAAGAATTGGCTTTTTAATCTCTAGGTTTTTTTTAGGCGGGCTTGTTATTCTTTTTCTTCGTGTTTGTTTTTCTTTGTTGTGTTGTTTTACACTGCGCTGCTTGTGGAAAGCGCCGGGACACTCTTTTAGAGTAGCCGTGCGCTATACAAGCGCAATATAACATAACATAACATAACATAACTCTTCAGGAGGTTTACCCACTTCGTCCATCCATTGGTCATGGAGGAACGCACACATGATCTCAAAAACATATCGTTGCTTAGGTGCTTCCCATTGCCGAAAGACATCCATGATACCCTCAAGATCGTACTGAGACTAGTACGTAACCCACCTACATGCCATGTGATCCAAAACCACTCGTTCATCCGTATCAGGCAACTGACTACGCGACTGTCTACGCTCACTCACTGAAGACATGCCCAATCGTCCCAACCAAGGAGTCAGAAAACCAGAAAAGGCAGCAGTCATCTGCTGTCTAGGAGAAGGAGTAGTCGGAAGAATAAGGGAAGATGAAACAGTAGTAGAAGAATCCAAAGTCTGAACTGAAGAAGTGTTAAGGACAGGCATAGAAGTAGCAGTCGTAGAAAAGGGCAAAGTTGGCGGCCCCTGAGAAGGCTGCGCCAAAGAAACAGTAGCCAACGAAAGAGCTGGCTGTAGAGGAATCGCAGGAGGCAGAATAACTGGCAGTTGCACAGCCACCACTGGTGGCGGTGGTGCCGTAGCATTCTGCGCATAGGGTGGCGGTGAATTTAATAGATGCGACATTAAAGGATCTTTCACAAGATCTTTCTCGTCTTTCTGCTCTTTAGGCGGCAAGACTGGGTAGCATCTATCTACCGCTAACTTCCTCACTCTAAGCATCTGTTCACTTTCTTGTTCTTCTTCATTATCTTTATACGCAATGGCAGATTGCACCATTGACATACCTCTTTCTCGCTTATTCTTTTTCGCTAATTTCATTTCTTTCTGTTTGGCTTCTTTGCGCCATATGCGGAAAGAGTCAAACATCGCCGGCCGGGCTTTCTTCTTGAACAACTTCACCTCAAGGTTATCTAGAATTTCAGTTTCAAAACTACCGTAACGGGGCCACTGTAGGACACCGTCCCTCTTCGTATATTTTACCCAGATCTCATTATAGCTAATAGGGCTCACACCATGTTTCACATACAACTTGTATGTAGGAGTTCCGATCGGAGAAACCGGACACGAATCCTCTAACCGGGAGTCCCTCATTGAACCACAACTAAACAAGTTTCTAAAACTGCTAAAACCAGGCATCTTGCTCACTAGTCTAGCTTCAAACAACAAGGGGAATCTTAAAACGATAGTCTCGTGAATACACGAATCCCTTGGCTTTGGGGTCCACAGGTACCAAATCAAAGCGATCCACTAAAGGATACCAAACAAACTAAGGACTAGGAGACGCTCCGCTTATACTTAACTGAAATGTCGATGGCGTCACCAGAAGACCCGTCAATCGTCTCGCTCTACAAACGTCTAAGGCTCCAAAACAGGGAGACAGTCAGGGCAGCAGTTCTTCGTAGCCGTCCGAAAGCGGGAAACCTCGCAGCAAAGACTTTCGGACCACGACGACATACAGGGGTCGATGAAGTGGCTGGCCTTCCTCCAGAATTTTCACACAAAGCTTCTCACAAACCTCTGGCTTGGACTGGTACCGCTGAAGTCGCCCCACGTTTGGCGCCAACTGAAGGACCGGGTTTTTAGAACCCAGCGGCGTCAGGGAGAACGCCTGTCTTGGCAAACAGAGACACAGGATACTTCTTGATGACGTCAAAGACCAAAGTTTATTGGCTGCAACCAGGAACAGAGATCTACGAAGCACAACACGGGTGGTTCGCTAGAGACTGCACAAATTCAATAAGCGGAGCATGGTCTTTTATGCCAAAAATCAAGCCTCAGGCAACATTTCAAATTAGCATTCGGTGCATACAAACTGACCAATGACAATGTAACATTTCAAAAGTAGCGTATGACGACAATCCCAGACAATCCCACTTTCCGTTGTCCAGCCCACCAGAAATGACCACGCACATTCCCAAGTTTCCTGTTCGATCAGGCCGGACAAACCCATCATAAAGCCTTCAACCCAAATCAATGATTATGTCTTAAAAGGAAGGCAGAAACAGATTGGAAAGGAGATAGAAAGGTGGGAGCAGTGTACCATAAACTCGGGCACGTCCTGCTCTTTGATCTTTATCAGGCCAGCTGCTGAACAAGGAACTGGCTCAGCGAGGTCAGCCTCGGGCAAAGAGTCAGTTCGGCCAGGTCACCCAGAAGTCAGCTAAGGCGTACGTGTTTCAAAGACTCGTACGGCCACAGTTATCGGGCCTATGTTAGGGCAACCACACAAAATGGCTGCCGTATACAAAATGGAACCCGGAGGTTCAAACTAAATCCTTGAATACAGAGTGTTCTCCTATATCGATTCATGCGAAAACACTCAGACACGCTACACTCGCCATTTGCGGTCTGCTGACACCAAAATCGTCCATTTCCGACAATCTTTAGTGAACGGGTTCGGAACCATCGAACCCAGTTTGTGAACCACGAACCACAACAGAAGCATAAGCGTTAAAACAAAACACATTTTAAATATACAAAAGTTGCACAATATAGATGAGCCCTAATGTGGCCACCTAGACCATATACTAAAATAGTGGTATAAGAACCACCTAGCTGAAAGGGAGTAGGCCTAGGGCCTGGGGAATCGCTGGAGCTGTTCGGGACTAACAGTGAAGAAGTCGGGAAAGGGCTGCGGGACTCGGGTGCAGAGCGGAAAGTGTACGCATATACCAGTGTTAAGTCAATGGTGCGTAAAAGTTACAAAGTTAGTTATTAAGGAACCTTCCGAGTGACCTAGAAAAATGAAACTTTAGACACAGACACTAGAGGTGTGTACCAGTATGGTAACACCGGCGTTGCTGAGTTACCTCACCCACAGGAAGCGGGTGCACAGGTGCGAAGTAGTGTCGGGTTTCGTCACGCAGGTCGATGGTGCTTGGAGCTGAAGATGCTGCAGGCGGCTCAATGTGAAGGGTTCCAGTGGATCCAAGGGTGGATCTGAAGTGGTGAAGACCTGAAAGCAGAGGGGACAATGTTCAAAGTCACTAGCCAGTGACTACCGTGGAACCAGGATGGAACCAGGCGAAGTCGGGTGCAAACAGGCGATGAGGTGAAGATTGTCTCTGCAGCCATGTGACACGAAGAGGTCGAGGATGTCCAGGCGTCGGTCAGGAGCTTTCCCTTGAAGGCTCTAGCTGATGGCGGTGTTGGCTTCTTGATCGGAGCAAACAGGCCTTGGCTAATGCAAGCCATGCAGGAATCAATGCAAGCTTCTCACTCAGACCATCAAGGTCAGAGTGGGTGCTCCTTTTTACAGGAGCGAGGGCAAGTCTGGAGCAACCAGAGCCACAGTGTAAATTGTAGGTTTCGTCGCCAAGATGGCCGCTGACCATGTGGCAAGTGGCCGGGATGGCGTGTCAAGTGGCACGATGCAAAAGGGCCCCACGCAGATCGTGGAGATGCTGGGGGGCTGATCTTGGGTGCAAAGACTGCTCGGTTATGGGGCTTCTGAATCCCCAAAGCACAGCATCGAGGGTGCCTCAGCTGCTGTACAGTCAGCTTCTCGGGGGTCTTTCGAGATGTCCGGTCCCACGTCTCTCGGTGCCTCCACAGGTCCCTTCTTTGCAGGGACTGTGGATCGGGCTGTGAGAAGTCTGGGAGTCTGGGTCTCGTCAGGCTCTGGGCTCGGGCTCCGGCGGGAGCTGGTGGCAAAGCAGACGTCGAGTTGCTGGATGGTACCTGTGTTCACAGGGTGGCCACTCCTAGGCCACAAGGGAGATGCTCTTCAGTCTTCTGTGCAGCATAATGTCGACGTTCAGTCATCTTCTTAGTTTCAAGTTGATTCAGGATGATCTGAAGTCGTAGGACACAGCTCCAACTCTTATTCCAAATCTGGGGGCCGGATCACCTACTAGGTCCCTCCTCTGGGTGGGACCAGGAAGGGGGGCGGTTACACCCCCTTTCCTTTGTCCAACTCTGCGCCAGGACTGGGGCTGGAAATCCCTAGCACCGGTTTGGACTGGCTTATGCACAGGGACACCTTGTGTGCCCCAGGCATGTCTCAATCTATTCAGCCCTGTCCTACCCAATACACAAAATCCTGTCTGGGGTGGTGCTTGCACCTCCCAAGGCAGGAAACCCTTTGTCCAAGCCTCCCTCGCTGGAAGGACTCCCAGCAGCAGGAGGTCAGACTTGTGACTGTGTGGTAGCATCCAATTTGTGATGCTGAGGCTCTGGTTAACTTTAACCGGGGTTCAGGTTATGTACATGTCGTGTCCCTCTAGAAGGGTGGAATGCTATCCCCGTCAACAGAACTGTCGAGGGGATAGTATTCCAAATCGTATGACACCTTACTCGACATGTTTTGATAAAGCCAAACCAAAGTTAGCAAATAACCGCGAGGATTATAATGCACTTAAGAGTATATGGTATGGCAATATCCCGGAACAGCTAAGGGAGTTGTTCCCGACAGCTGCAGACAGGCTCAGCTTGTGCCAGAGCACCATCTTACATGAAACCACGCACTCTGCCTCCAGGATTGTAGAGGCCTTCCATAGGAATGGCTCATAGGTTAACATGTGTCCAGTTAGGTTAGATATAGGAATACTATATCTAAGCAAGAGGTGATTACACCAACTTACCCCAGCTGATTGATCAGCCAGTTGTGTCAAATATGGAGGCCAGGCCAGGGGTGGCACAATACATGCTGCAGCCCCTGGTAGGCCTTAGATACACATGCCTTGGGTACCTGGAGTACACTGTTACAGGGGCCAATAAGGTGAACCAATTCCAATTGTGTATGTACCTAAGGTACATGGAGTCCATTTTAAGGAGAGAGCAATATGCCTGGGGCCCTGAATAGCAGGATCTCAGGCCAACTATGTCAAAAACCAGCTAAGCACCAGGCAAAAAGTTTGGGGGTAACCATAGTCAGATATCCACCTTCCTACACTCGTATCCTGATTTCCAGCGGTGGAGGCGCAATGCGAGCAGTGCGGCTCAAAGGGGGGAGGATGAAGCGGAGTGCGGGCGGCCCTTGCTGGATGGTGTGAGCTGCGGCTCGGATTAGAGCAGAGTCACACGGTGCGGGCATCCAGGCACAGACTTTACAGCGGACAGGGGTACGAGGCGCACTGAGATCGCGGCTCCTGTTCAGGGAAGATCGGGCAAAGTCCAGCAGCGCGTTGTGAAGGCAGGAGGAGTCCAATAGTCCTGGGACTTCGTTCAGGGGTCAAGCTCACCCACAAGCCCTTGGAGATAGATGAAGTGCAAGGTGAGCAAAGTCTCTTTCAGTCTTTTTCCTCTCCTTTCACAGCAAGGCAACTACTGCAGGCCAATCCCCCAGGTCAGGGACAGTACTCCTCTTTGCAGCTTTCCCAGTTCCTTCTCGTCAGGCAGAGGTTCTTCTTGGTTCAAGCAGGATCTGATTTCTTAGGAGCAGGGCTCCAATATTTATACTACAAATCTTTTGTTCTCTCAGGCCAGGGGACTTTGCCTAGTTCAGTCCAGTTTCTGAGCACTTTGTTGACATAATGCAGGCTTCTTCTTTCAGGGTGCAGGGGAGAAACATCAGACGCTCCGCAGGAGGTGGAGCCAGCATTGTGGAGACAAGTACAGTCCAGGAGTACTCTGTTGACAGTCTTCCCTCTCTCTTTACAAGGTGCAGGGCAGAGACCTCAGACGCTCCACAGGGGGTGGAGCCAGCATTGTGGTGGCAGAGCACAGCCCTATTCAGAATCAAGGGGCACTCCTCCCACCCATCCTGGTGTAATCTCTCTATTCACCACCTGGCTGCCCCAGCCTGTCTCCTGGAATTCCCCAGCCCTGTCACTCACATAAATCAGACAGCAGATACACACACAGCAGAGGCGGGCTGAAATGGTTAGGCAAGCAAACACCAACTTTCTAAAAGTGGTGTTTGCAAACACAAAATATTAAAATAAACTTTACTAAAAGATGTATTTTATTATTCTGAGTTCATGCATACTAAACTACCGTATTCCCTGAGTATGTTGGGATCATAGGATTTAACAATTCCAACTGCCCATTCTGGCCTATGAGAACAGGTAGCCTTGCAATAGTGAAAAACAAAAATGGCTGTAATTCACTATTAGGACATGCTACACACATCGGGGCTTGTCCTACCTTATACTTACAATGCACCTTGCCCTTGGGCCTACCATAGGGGTGACTAATAGGAAGTTAAGGGAAGGTTTAGGGGCTGGCAAGTGGGTGCACTTGCCCAGCCAGCATGACAGTACCAGACTGCACGCAGGTTCTGCAATGGCAGACCCTAGACACATTTTACAAGGCCGCTTCTGTGGGTGGTACAACCAGTGCTGCAGTCCCACTAGCAGCATTTGGATTTACAAGCCCTGGACACTCCTGGTGCACTTTACTGGGGTCTGACAGTAAACCAAATAAGCCAATCATGGAATTCAATCACTATAGCACTTTACACAGGGAGCACTTGCACTATGGCACTGGTTGGTAGAGGTCCTGTGCTCTGAGCAGCTAACACCAGCAAAAAACATGAGGCACAGTATCAAAAAGTGGAAGGGAGACTCACGCCAAGGTGACAGGTCTAACACGTGTCCCCTCCAGCTGAAATGTGGGGAGAACTACCCTACCCCAGGGAGTTCTCATCACTAAGGCGGTAAAATCTGAACAGACCATCAGAACTGGCGTGATCTGTGCCAGGGCGATGTTCCACCATGAAGTCCTGTAGGGAGATGGACCACCTCAACAGCTTTGACATGTAACTGCAGGAGAGTGTCTGAAGTGAGCAGGTGAGAGTGCCCCAGAGAGCAGCTCCCTGGCAGTGTGGGTGCAGGACAGTGTCTGAAGTGAGCAGGTGAGAGTGCCTCAGAGAGCAGCTCCAGGGATGTGTAACTGCAGGAGGGTGTCTGAAGTGAGCAGGTGAGAGTGCCCCAGAGAGCAGCTCCAGGGATGTGTAACTGCAGGAGAGAGTCTGGAGTGAGCAGGTGGGAGTGCCCCAGAGAGCGCAGCTCCTCTGCTGTGTAACTGCAGGAGAGAGTCTGAAGTGAGCAGGTGAGAGTGCCCCAGAGAGCAGCTCCAGGGATGTATAACTGCAGGAGAGTGTCTGGAGTGAGCAGGCGAGAGTGCCCCAGAGAGCAGCTCCTCTGCTGTGTAACTGCAGGAGAGAGTCTGAAGTGAGCAGGTGAGAGTGCCCCAGAGAGCAGCTCCAGGGATGTATAACTGCAGGAGAGTGTCTGGAGTGAGCAGGCGAGAGTGCCCCAGAGAGCAGCTCCTCTGCTGTGTAACTGCAGGAGAGTGTCTGAAGTGAGCAGGAGAGAGTGCCCCAGAGAGCAGCTCCTCGGCTGTGTGACTGCAGGAGAGTGTCTGAAGTGAGCAGGTGAGAGTGCCCCAGAGAGCAGCTCCTCGGCTGTGTGACTGCAGGAGAGTGTCTAAAGTGAGCAGGTGAGAGCGCCCCAGAGAGCAGCTCCAGGGACGTGTAACTGCAGGAGAGTGTCAGAAGTGAGCAACTGAGAGTGCCTCAGAGAGCAGCTCCTCGGCGTGTGACTGCAGGACAGTGTCAGAAGTGAGCAGGTGAGAGTGCCCCAGAGAGCGCTCCTCGGCGTGTGACTGCAGGACAGTGTCAGAAGTGAGCAGGTGAGAGTGCCCCAGAGAGCGCTCCTCGGCCGTAAGACTGCAGGACAGTGTCTGAAGTGAGCAGGTGAGAGTGCCCCAGAGAGCAGCTCCAGGGACGTGTAACTGCAGGAGAGTGTCTGGAGTGAGCAGGCGAGAGTGCCCCAGAGAGCGCTCCTCGGCGTGTGACTGCAGGACAGTGTCAGAAGTGAGCAGGTGAGAGTGCCCCAGAGAGCGCTCCTCGGCGTGTGACTGCAGGACAGTGTCAGAAGTGAGCAGGTGAGAGTGCCCCAGAGAGCAGCTCCAGGGACGTGTAACTGCAGGAGAGTGTCTGGAGTGAGCAGGCGAGAGTGCCCCAGAGAGCAGCTCCAGGGACGTGTAACTGCAGGAGAGAGTCTGAAGTGAGCAGGTGAGAGTGCACCAGAGAGCAGCTCCTCGGCTGTGGGACTGCAGGAGAGAGTCTGAAGTGAGCAGGTGAGAGTGCCCCAGAGAGCAGCTCCAGGGACGTGTAACTGCAGGAGAGTGTCTGGAGTGAGCAGGTGAGAGTGCCCCAGAGAGCGCTCCTCGGCGTGTGACTGCAGGACAGTGTCAGAAGTGAGCAGGTGAGAGTGCCCCAGAGAGCGCTCCTCGGCCGTAAGACTGCAGGACAGTGTCTGAAGTGAGCAGGTGAGAGTGCCCCAGAGAGCAGCTCCTCTGCTGTGTAACTGCAGGAGAGTGTCAGAAATAAGCAGGTGAGAGTGCACCAGAGAGCAGCTCCTCGGCTGTGGGACTGCAGGAGAGAGTCTGAAGTGAGCAGGTGAGAGTGCCCCAGAGAGCAGCTCCAGGGACGTGTAACTGCAGGAGAGTGTCAGAAGTGAGCAGGTGAGAGTGCCCCAGAGAGCGCTCCTCGGCCGTAAGACTGCAGGACAGTGTCTGAAGTGAGCAGGTGAGAGTGCCCCAGAGAGCAGCTCCAGGGATGTGTAACTGCAGGAGAGTGTCAGAAATAAGCAGGTGAGAGTGCACCAGAGAGCAGCTCCTCGGCTGTGGGACTGCAGGAGAGAGTCTGAAGTGAGCAGGTGAGAGTGCCCCAGAGAGCAGCTCCAGGGACGTGTAACTGCAGGAGAGTGTCTGAAGTGCGCAGGTGAGAGTGCCCCAGAGAGCAGCTCCTCGGCTGTGTAACTGTAGGAGAGTGTCTGAAGTGAGCAGGTGAGAGTGCTGGAGCGAGAGGAGAGCACTGGAGGGAGAGCAGCCTCTGGAGAGAGAGGGGAGCAGTGAAGCTCACTCCCTGATTCTCAACGTGGATCACAGCTATTGGGGTTCTGTCTACTTTACTCCTCTCTCACCATAAAAGACAGGCGTAGGTGAGGTTACTTTCAGTCCTTTACCGGTGGAAGGTGAGCTAAGAAGTAAACACAGAGGTGGGAGACCGGAGGTGAGACTGTGATGATAACTGAGCCGGAGGGATCCAGCTGGGACCTGGTGTCACCTGAGAGAGCTGAGTTCTGAAGGGATCCAGCATGATCTGGTGTCACCTGGGAGAGCTCTGACCTAGAGGGATCCAGCTAAGATCTGGTGTCACCGGGACAGCTGAGATCTGGTGGTATCCAGCTGGGATCTGGTGTCACCTGCGAGAGGTGGGATCTGGAGGGATCCATCTGGGATCTGATGTCACCTGAGAGAGCTCAGACCTGGAGTGATGCCAGTTGGGATCAGATGTCACTTGAATGAGCTCAGACATGGAGGGATCCATCTGGGATCTGGTGTCACCTGGGAGAGCTGTGATCTGGAGGGATCCAGCTGGGATCTGGTGTCACCAGGAGAGCTGTGATCTGGAGGGATCCAGCTGGGATCTGGTGTCACCAGGAGAGCTGAGAAGTGGAGGGATCCTGCTGGGTTCTGGTGTCACCAGGAGAGCTCAGACCTGGTGGGATCCAGTTGGGATCAGGTGTCACCTGAATGAGCTCAAACTTGGAGGGATCCAGCTGTGTTTTGATGTCACCTCTTGTGTCACTTGGAAGAGCTCAGACCTGGAGGTATCCAGCTGTGACCTTGTGTCACCAGGAGAGCTCGGACCTGGAGGGATCCAGCTGGGATCTAGTGTCACCTGGTAGAGCTCAGACCTGGAGAGATCCAGCTGGGATCTAGTGACATCTGGGAAAGCTCAGACCTGCAGGGTTCCAGCTGGGATCTGGTGTTACCTGGGAGAGCTCCGACCAAGAGCGATCCTGCTGGGATCTGGTGACACCCAGGAGAGCTCAGACCTGCAGGGATCCAACTGGGATCTGGTGTTACCTGGGAGAGCTCGGACCTGGAGGGATCCAGCTGGGATCTGGTGTCACCCAGGAGAGCTCAGACCTGAAGGGATCCAACTGGGATCTGGTGTCACACAGGAGAGCTCGGACCTGGAGGGATCCAGCTGGGATCTGATGTCGCCTCTTGGGACTCCTGAGAGAGCTCAGACCTGGTGGGATCCAGCAGGGATCTGGTGTCACCTGAGAGAGCTCAGACCTGGTGGGATCCAGCTGGGATCTGGTGGCACCAGAGAAAGTTCAGATCTGGAGAGATTCCACTGGTATTTGGAGCAATCCAGCTGGGATCTAGTGTCACCCAGGAGGGATCAGACCCGAGAAGTTTAATCTCATTGTAAAGCACAGATATGGACTCTCTTGTCTTCTACTATTTGTGTAGCTCCTAGACACAAGTTTCTCTTCCTCTCTGCGCTTAGTCACATGTAACCGTAGAGCACAGACAGCCCTTTACCTCTTTTATATTTACATTTAATTGTAAAGCAGACGTAAAGCGCAGTCTGCCTCTTCACCCTTGCTTTCGCATCCTAAATCATAAAACACAGATCTAGGTGTAGGTATATCTGTTTTACTCCTCAAGTAATGTAAATCACCAGTATATGTAATGCAGCTTTTAGTTAACACATATGATGATGTAAAGCACAGGTAAGTATGATGTTGCATCTAATTTACACCTTTATAAATATAAATCACAAGAATGTGTAATGTTTTAATGAAGACATATGATGAAGTAAAGCAAAGGTACATGTGATGTTGCATCTAATTTACTCCTTTATTTATGTAAATCACAAGGATATGTAACATTGTTTTTAATCAACAGATATTATGAAGTAAGGCAGAGGTACGTATGACGTTGCATCTAATTTCTTCCTTCTCTCGGTGTACGGAGCAGACATAGCTGATGCTGTTTCAATAAAAGGCACACACATATGCTCAAAAATCACTGTGAAGCACAGGCATTGGTTATGATAAAAACAGTCCTTTAATCTACTCCTATCTTAACTCAAAGCAGAGTTACAGTTAATACCAGGTCTGATTTACTCCTTCCTCCGTGTAATGCACAGGTGTGGGTTATGATAAAAGCAGTCTTTAATCTACTCCTATCTTCACTCAAAGCAGAGTTACAGTTAATACCAGGTCTGATTCACTCCTTCCTCGGTGTAAAGCACAGGTGTGGGTTGTGATTAAAGCAGACCTTTAATCTACTCCTATCTTAACACAAAGCAGAGTTACAGTTAATACCAGGTCTGATTTACTCCTTCCTCGGTGTAAAGCACAGGTGTGGGTTGTGATAAAAGCAGACCTTTAATCTACTCCTATCTTTACACAAAGCAGAGTTACAGTTAATACTGGGTCTGATTTACTCCTTCCTCGGTGTAAAGCACAGGTGTGGGTTATGATAAAAGCAGACCTTTAATCTACTCCTATCTTAACACAAAGCAGAGTTGCAGTTAATACCGGGTCTGATTTACTCCTTCCTCGGTGTAAAGCATAGATGTAGGGATACCACAGAGTCAGTGTTTCTAATGGCTGAGAATGTGTCTCTTGCTGCAGACATGACAGACACATGTACTTTTATAACACTTACCACATGAAAGAACCCTCAAACCTCAAAGAGCATGGCTGGGATGGGGGGCACTTGGGGGGCATCGGGGGGCATTGGGGGTGCTTGGCACAGGCATGTGCTATGCAAGAGCGAGGCATGTTGTAGGCATGGACAGGCACGAAGGACACAGACACGGCATAGGTAAGGCACAGATATAAGTAGGCCCAGGGTAGGCGTGGTGGACATGAGATGGGCAGACCTCCGTTACGAAGGAGGTACAGGGTAGCCCTGGTGGAGACATGGGAACCCATGGGGTGGGCATCAGTTCAGAGAGGCAGTGGGGCCATACAGTAGGCATGGGAGAGGCATGGGGGAAGCATGTGCCTATAAGGGGAGGCCTTGGAGCCATGTAGCAGCCATAGGAAAGCATTGGAGTGGCATAGGGTCAGTGTGAGGTGAGCATATTGTGGGCATCGGAATGGGCCAGTATGATGTGGGCTTGTGATGGGCATGCGGGTGTCTTAGAGCTGGTATGAGTTGCACAATGGACATGGCCAGTATGAGGTGGGCATGGGATAGGGCCAGAATGAGGTGGGCATGGGTTAGGGCTAGTATGAGGTGGGCATGGGTTAGGGCTAGTATGAGGTGGGCATGGGGTGGGCATGGGGAGGCTGCACTCACTGGATCCGGAATGTCCCTCTGTCCCGCACAAGTGTATTCAGGTTGGACTGGGTGCGGCGGAGGTAGTTGATAAATGTTCGAGGCGCGGGGCAGTTGTCGCGCATCTTCCGTACAAAGGTATCCGCGATTTCAAATCTGCAGGAATAGTCTATGCCTTCTTTTGTTGTACTCATAATGGCCTCTCTGTGCTCTAAAGACCAAATAAACTCCGTTTTTTTAAAGCACTTGGACATAAAACCAGAGCAGAAACCTGATGTGTATGGACTGTAGTAAATCTGGTCTCTCTGGAAGGGCTGGTACTTGTCCAGGAGGACCTCACCGTCCCTGATGTACTCATCGATGTGTGCTGAGATGGGGCCAGTGGCCCCGGGCCCCGTCAGTCCCTGCAGCCCAGCCAGGTAGATGTTCATGTGCACGTGCAGCATGGCCCCGTGCATCCAGATCTTGAGGGCCCTGGTGTTGAGTTGGCCATCTTTGAGCATGGAGTTGCGTACTCTCACCAGCTGCTCGTGAAGCTTCCTCTCGTACTCAGCAGTCTCTGCCACCAGCTTCTGGGTGTCGCTGATGCTCGCCTTCCATCGCCTTCTGTAGACTTCCATCAGGTCCCGGATCTCAGACACCTTCTCCTGGGCAAAGACCTTCTTCAGGACACTCTCAAAGTCGGGGCCCCTCTTCACGTTGTTCAAGGCCAAGTCCAAGATTAAGGACAGGAAGAAGGCGCCGATGCCAAAGGCGTGGGGGACGGAAGTCAGGCCCCCGAAGAGGGTGATCACCTGTTTGGTGTAATCTGGGACCTTGTCCAAGGAGGCGGCCATCATGCCCTGGTTGTAGGTGGTGAGGGCACCGGTGGAGCCCACGTCCAGGAACTTCACGAAGTGCTCTTCTAGGTCCATCTTGTTTCCCCAGAGACGGTCACAGCCCGAGCTGAAGAACTTCTCCTCCACCACCCTATCGGAGGAGCACCCTGACCCCATGGTACCAGAGAGACAGGAGCGGTCTCTGTCACTGCGACAGTCTCGTCCACTGACTGTGGTCTCTGTACGGTGACAATCTGGTCCAAAAGAGCACTCTCTGCTCCACGAGTCTTCTTAGAGTGGTCTCTGCTCACCAACAGTCTCTGCCCGCAAGAGCGGTCTCTGCTCACTGACAGTCTCTGCCCACAAGAGCGGTCTCTGCTCACTGACAGTCTCTGCCCAAAAGAGCGGTCTCTGCTCACTGACAGTCTCTGCCCACAAGAGCGGTCTCTGCTCACTGACAGTCTCTGCCCAAAAGAGCGGTCTCTGCTCACTGACAGTGTCTGCCCACAAGCGGTCTCTGCTCACTGCGACAGTCTGGTCTAACAGAGTGCTCTCTGCTCCACGAGTCTTCTTAGAGTGGTCTCTGCTCACCGACAGTCTCTGCCCACAAGCGGTCTCTGCTCACTGACAGTCTCTGCTCACAAGAGCGGTCTCTGCTCACTGACAGTCTCTGCCCGCAAGAGCGGTCTCTGCTCACTGACAGTCTCTGCCCACAAGAGCGGACTCTGCTCACTGACAGTCTCTGCCCAAAAGAGCGGTCTCTGCTCACTGACAGTCTCTGCCCACAAGAGCGGTCTCTGCTCACTGACAGTCTCTGCCCAAAAGAGCGGTCTCTGCTCACTGACAGTGTCTGCCCACAAGTGGTCTCTGCTCACTGCGACAGTCTGGTCTAACAGAGCGCTCTCTGCTCCACGAGTCTTCTTAGAGTGGTCTCTGCTCACCGACAGTCTCTGCCCACAAGCGGTCTCTGCTCACTGCGACAGTCTGGTCCAACAAAGCGCTCTCTGGTCAATGAGTCTTCTTAGAGTGGTCTCTGCTCACCGACAGTCTCTGCCACAAGAGCGGTCTCTGCTGAGGGAGAGCCTCGTACAATGACTGTGGTCTCTGTTCGGTGACAGTCTGGTCCAAAAGAGCGCTCTCTGCTCAATGAGTCTTCTTAGAGTGGTCTCTGCTCACCGACAGTTTCTTCTCGCAAGAGCGGTCTCTGCTCACTGACAGTCTCTGCCCACAAGAGCGGTCTCTGCTCACTGACAGTCTCTGCCCAAAAGAGCGGTCTCTGCTCACTGACAGTCTCTGCCCGCAAGCGGTCTCTGCTCACTGACAGTGTCTGCCCACAAGCGGTCTCTGCTCACTGCGACAGTCTGGTCTAACAGAGCGCTCTCTGCTCCACGAGTCTTCTTAGAGTGGTCTCTGCTCACCGACAGTCTCTGCCCACAAGCGGTCTCTGCTCACTGACAGTCTCTGCTCACAAGAGCGGTCTCTGCTCACTGACAGTCTCTGCCCAAAAGAGCGGTCTCTGCTCACTGCGACAGTCTGGTCCAACAAAGCGCTCTCTGGTCAATGAGTCTTCTTAGAGTGGTCTCTGCTCACCGACAGTCTCTGCCACAAGAGCATTCTCTGCTAAGTGAGCCTCACCCCAGGAGACCCGTCTCTGAGAGACTGGTCGCCCTCTCCCCAGCCCAGGCTCACACACCTCGTCAGCGTGCACAGGAGGAGGCGCCGTCTCTGCTGCTGCTCACAGGGAAGGGCTGCTCTTATACAGCCCCGGAACAGACCTCTGGGCCCTATGCCAAGGGGGTGGGGGGAGTACATGGGGCGGGGGAGCTTGAAGCGCCCCCCACACATGCCGAGCCCATGGGCTGAAACTCTCTAACCTCCCACGCATTCCTGAAGTAATTGGTTTTGCTCGAAATAAATACTTCTGAGACCGAGGTTTGTCATTTTATCACTGGCTTCACACCCCACCTTGTGCACTGAAGACAGGTTCCCTCCCGCTCAGGGTCTGTGCACTGAAGACAGGTTACCCTCAGCCCAGGGTCTGTGTACTGAAGACAGGTTCCCTCCAGCCCAGGGTCTGTGCACTGAAGACAGGTTCCCTCCCGCTCAGGGTCTGTGCACTGAAGACAGGTTCCCTCCCGCCCAGGGTCTGTGCACTGAAGACAGGTTCCCTCCCACCCAGGGTCTATGTAGTGAAGACAGGTTCCCTCCAGTCCAGGGTCTGTGTACTGAAGACAGGTTCCCTCCCACCCAGGGTCTGTGCACTGAAGACAAGTTCCCTTTACCCCAGGGTCTGTGTACTGAAAACAGGTTCCCTTTACCCCAGAGTCTGTGTACTGAAGACAGGTTCTCTCCCGCCCAGGGTCTGTGTACTGAAGACAGGTTCCCTCCCGCCCAGGGTCTGTGTACTGAAGACAGGTTCCCTCCAGCCCAGGGTCTGTGTACTGAAAACAGGTTCCCTTTACCCCAGAGTCTGTGTACTGAAGACAGGTTCTCTCCCGCCCAGGGTCTGTGTACTGAAGACAGGTTCCCTCCCGCCCAGGGTCTGTGTGCTGAAGACAGGTTCCCTCGAGCCCAGGGTCTGTGTACTGAAGACAGGTTCCCTCCAGCCCAGGGTCTGTGTCCTGAAGACAGGTTCCCACCAGCCTAGGCTCTGTGTACTAACTGGCCTGGTGTGAGGTCTCAGCCAACGCTATTAGGGTGAGGGGCGGGGCCTAGAATTAAAGGCCAGCAGCGCCTCTGCTGGTGGGGTATAGCTTACAGGGGGACAGTAGCTGCCTTGGTGTTCCTGCGGCCATAAGCTTATAGTGCTTCCTCGTGCAAGAAGTCATCATAGCGCTTCGAGTCAGGTGTGATCCAACAGAGGGGGCTCCAGGGGGTGCAAACATGACCTCTCTGGGGGGGTTGAGGGGGGGGGGGGATTTTCATTGACAGACGATGGAATCTCTCTCCTGCTGAAGGTAAACACGTTTTCCCGTAAATCCGTATTAATCGTGCCCCCCCCCCCAGGTATGTCCAGTGTCCCCCCCCTCCCTCCCCCGGGGTTGAGCCCGAGCCAGGCGCGCACAGACCCGGGGACACTAACTGGCACATTCTCAATTCCAATCCGACATCAGAAATCAAGCTGGACAAACCTTTGTTTGCACATAAACGGAATAAAAATTTGAAGGATCTAATGGTGCATTCACGATTTACTGTTAATCAACCTAGTTCTGAATTTGTTCAAAGAACCATCGATAACAATCTCCCTGTTAGAGGCACTGTGAAATGTTCCACCTGTAAATCATGTTTGAACATCATGGGAGGTGAGTCATTTGAACACAATGGTTGCCGTGTCGATGCAAAAGACATGTGGAATTGTAAGACCGCAAATTGTATTTATTTCATCTTATGCCCATGTCAACTAGGGTATGTGGGTGAAACATCCAGACCTGTTCAGGTAAGGCTCTCTGAACATCGTTCAGCCATCCGCACCAGCAAAAGTGCTGCACCACTGGTGAAGCATTTTCTTGAAAAACGACATGCGCCAGATGAATTTAAATGGCGAATTATTGAAAAGATCAGACTCCCAGAAAGTAAAGGTGGAGCTGCAGTCAGAAAAAAACAAGAAGTTTTTGGGATTTTTTCGCTTGGCACTTTCAAGAAAGGATTAAATTCAGAAATCCCATGGGAAAATGCTATCACCTAAGATATTATCTATATCGGTCGGTGTTTCTGTCTGTATAAGCTCTGACTTCCCAGGTTGAACTGCATTCATCGCTCCTATTAGAATTGGCAGGTTGCTTGCTCATCCTACTGTATTTTCATGTAGCTGCAATTAGCCTAGTCTTCGAAATACGTTTGTTTGCTGGGGTTCAATCTCTTGTATCCGACAATTAGTAACATCTTTTTTATTATTTTTATCTACCGTCACATTTACTTTATAAATAATAGGTTTGGTATTTGCTACCTATTGTTTGTCATGTGTTGGACACCTGTATGGCGATTTACCATCCAATGGTCCTTTTTTATATTGATTCTATTTTCGTTTTTATATAATTTTTTTATTTTGACCCTCGATTTATTATTATTATTTTTTTGATCTGTTGGGGTATTGTTTATATTAAAAAAGTCACAGAACGAAGATATTTATGTGGACCACCATCGCTCATTATATATCCATAATATGGCTTTGTCTTCACCATTTGCACTTGTCAGCCTCGTTATGTTTTTGAGTTATCCGTGACTTGCAGAGCCCTCTATTGATACATTGTTTCATCTTTTGCAGTCTTGAACTCTTTATATCGGTCTTGACACCAGGGCTACGCCCTGTTTCTGTAACTACCGAGCCGGTGTTTATGTTTCATTATAGTCTTTTATTTATTTCCATATTTGCCTGCATTATCCGCCGGGGTTGTTTGTTCCCTGCAGCCCTTTGTAGTCCCTTGTTTACCTTCATTATTAATTCCCATTTTTCCTGCACGCTCCGCCTATCGAGCAGTACTTTTAAATAGATTGGATAGCACTAATCCGTTGATTCTTCACTCGACCGACGGCACGCCACATCCCGGTACCGCCGCTGACACTATCCTGACTCCAGTGCATTTCTTTATATCAGGTATATCCTTCAATTTGGACATATTGGCTAATGATCACGAACGGGCAGTTCATTTTATTATGTATTATTACCTTTTATCCAAATGGCTATTTGGACAATACGTTATGTTGCCATCGTTCGTTTGTTCATTTCAACGGCTTCTCCGTCTGTTTTTTGTAACGGCCACCCAGGCAGGTCTACCTTTCTGCATAGTTTACCGCTTTCACGGCAACCACTATTGACCGATAACATAAGTTCTATTATCTTTAGTTGGGACTTATGATTTTCTCACAAATGTCTTGATCATTTAAAGATGATTAATTATCTTTTGCTAGCACGAAATATTTTATACGAGTGCTTCTCTATTTACAGCCATTTCCTCGTGACCTTTGGAAATACCACTAACCTGATTATTTATTGGCTGGTCACCGTAGGATCTATCCAAGATTTACTACAGATATTTATCTGCTTATTCAGGTAACTACATCAGTTTAGAGTCTTAGTTTAATATATGGTATAAAAATTGCCAGACCAGGTATTTTACTTTCTTTTCTTTTTTATATCAATTTATTCCTTAGAGTTATCGATTCTGTGTACATCTATAGATATCGCTGTAATTCACCATATCTTCGCGTCTTTAGTACCGAACGTCGGGACTTGAAAATAATCTAAAAAGGTAAATGGTTCATCTACTAGCCGTGTTGGTTAAACAGACGCTTTCGTTCTTAGTAGCACACCGAGTCCGTCGATATTAACCAACTAGAGGCATCTTTATATCTTACAGATATTTTCTGGGACACAGCAAAGGACTACTTTTTGGCTATATGTTCCATCTCTGTGCCACCTCAACAAAAGGAATTATTCACAAACTTTACAGGTATTATAGGTAGTTTGCCATTGGCACAGTATATGCAACCAATTTTTGCACATTATTTTTTTTTGATGTATCAGTCATTATCCCGCCGCCACATGTTTTAGCATTCATAGATTGAGAGACGATATTCCACATGCCTTCGCATTTACATGGAATTGTTTTGTCCATTGATCTGTTATACCATGATGTATCACTGGACTTGTTTCATCTATTTTGACACAGGTTATTTATTCATTTTTTAGGTACACTGTTACTGTGTCATCTCTATGAAGATACCATCCTTAAGTTTTTTCCTGCCTCTATTTGTAAGTTAAGATCAACTCATGTTAACATCATATGTTAAAGTCTTATCAATGTGCATGTTGTGAATATGTTTTGTACATAGGTTTATCATATGTTCTCAATTTATATTGGATTGTAGAGTACTACACAATCTCTTGTTTTGTTATATGTCTATCACATGACAAGTCAGACACAAGGTATGCAGGTTGGACTCTTTAATACTAGGTTATAGGCAACGCTTTATGTATATGTTGTGTAACATTGCACTTTTTTATAAATATTGTATATCTTTTGTGCATTTAATTCGATAACGCAAGCCACTAAAGAACTGTGTTTTAAATAAAAATCTTTTTTCTTTATATGTAATTGCAGATTATAATTTGTGGCTCCTGAAGAAGGCGTTCTCGCCGAAACGCGCGTCGAGTATTTTTCTTCATTTTAATTGTGGACACCGTTGGTTATGAGTTGGTGTCTTTTTATTTGTAAAGATTGTACATTGTGTCATTTTATGTAATAATTTGCATATAATGTTAGTGTATTGTCATATAACTTGAACACATGAGTTCTTTATATGATTTTTAATATGTTTATTAAAAATATGTTTGTCTTTCATTAATGTTATCCCTTTGATTGTTTGCCTATTCCTAGTTCCTTTGGGTTTAATAACCTGTTGTCTGCCAGTGAGATTGCCTAGGAAGTTTTTTACACATACCTTGCTTACCCTGCCGTAGGAGTCTTTAGCTATCACTACCCAGGGGGTCCTTGTTTTTCACACATCGAGGCAGAAGCTGGCCATGTGGCTGGGGGTCAAGGGGCCATTTTGAAGCCAGGCAGTGTGCTCAGGCCTGCAATCAGTTTGCCTTGCTTTCATCCTTAATGTCCAGAGGTACTCAGTGGTGCATGGACCAAGTCTTTCTGTGGGGTGTATTTAAACATCATTGAGGGCATGGATGGCATTGGATTGTGGTGATTTTTGTGTGTTTTTGTGACTTTTGGGGTGTTCTTGGGCCTGGTCATGTGGGTGGGGGCCATTTTGAGGCCTGGTCCAGGCCGGGCCTGGTCATGTGGTTGGGGTCAAGGGGCCATTTTGAAGCCAGGCAGTGTGCTCAGGCCTGCACGCAGTTTGCGTTGCTTTCATCCATTATGCCTAGAGGTACTCAGTGGTGCGTGGACCAAGTCTTTCTGTGGGGTGTCTTGAATTTAAACATCATTGAGGGCATTGATGGCATTGGATTGTGGTGATTCTTGTCTTTTTTTCGACTTTTTGGGGTGTTCTTTGGGACTGGACATGTGGGTGGGGCCATTTTGAGGCCTGGACTGGTGTGCCCACAGACACCTTTTTTTGGGAAAAAAAAATACGCCTTCAGCAGCAGCGGTGTCTGCCGGGGACCAAGCTGGGAGAAGCACCTCCGCTAAATTGGGCTCAGTGCTACCTCACCGAGTTAGATCCAAGCCCTTGAGTGCTGCAGTGGCAGCCACTTTAATTGCTCAATCAACATCGACCAGTGATGTTGGCTCATCGCAAGAAAGTAGCATCCAATCAATGCAGGGAGTAACTCATCTGATGAGTGTTCAACAAGCACAGCCGCAACGACAACCACAGGTGCATCTAGTACAAGCGCAAGTACATGCGCGAGGAGAGGCGCAAGTAGAGGTGCAAGTAGAGGTGCAAGTAGAGGCGCAAGGAGAGGCGCAAGGAGAGGCGCAAGTAGAGGCGCAAGTAGAGGCGCAAGGAGAGGCGCAAGTAGAGGCGCAAGGAAAGGCGCAAGGAGAGGCGCAAGGAAAGGCGCATGGAGAGGCGCATGGAGAGGCGTAACTAGAGGCGCATGGAGCGGCAAAACTGCCCACAATGATTGTTCCTCCAGAAGTAGGGGAGCATCAGGAAATCGAGATTCAAGCGGAGTTATCATCCGAGGAAGCCACTCCTCCTGATGATGATCCATTGTCTTCCAGATCCCCAGCTAGAAAAAGGTCAAGGAGGGCTACTACAAGTTCTTCATCAAGCCCCCTTCCTTCTGATGATCTTGATGTTGATTGGAACACAGCAATGCAGTCTGAGAGAGAGGCACGCCATGAGCTGACAAAGGTAGCTAAGCCTAAAAGGAAGGTTCCCACAAGGCTTTCAATTATGGGTGATGATGATGATGAACAAGAAGTGGTGTAATATTCTGCTGCTGATGAACAGTCTGACAACGACCCAGTCATCACAGTCGTCACTCCAGCCCCAGCAGGCATGCAGCAGACAGACATTTTGACCCTATCCCAAATTGATGCTCAGCGGGATGTGGGCGGCGTGGCACTGGTACCACCACCAACGCAGTTAACTGGTACACCAACAAGACCTACAGCTTCCATATTTGCTCGTCAGAAGGGCCGGCAGGGACCTCCATCCAGCTCGACCTCCATTACCTCAAGTAGTGGTGCTGTAAGTGCACAACAGAGTCAAATTCAGCCACATCCATCCTCCACTTCATCTGCATTGAAACTGAAAGTAGCACCTCCACCACCAGCAGACATCTCCAATCCCCAGTTTGGGACTTCTTTAGTGTTAGCAAAAAAGCAGAAAACATGGTCGTTTGTTTGATGTGTAAAATAGTAGCTAGTCGGGGTAAGCTTGGTACCAACTATGGTACCGGAGGCCAGAGAGGTCTTCTCCAAAAACACCACACTATCTAGTGGGAGGCGCACCTAAGGAAGATATGGGAAGCCAAAAGAAAAAAAAATCCAAATGTATCCATTCATATTGCCTCTGATGATGACGAGGGGCTGATTGTGCGGGGGGAAGTGAAGAAGCGACAGACATTTTTTCTGGTACACCCAGTACCCCTGGCAGCAGCACTGCAGTGGTATTGCCCACACCCTCTACCCCAGCAGCATGTATAAGCCACACTAAGAGTCTGGGAGAGACACCAATGCGAAAAAGTAAATCAATGAGCCTAACTGGTTTGAAGAAGTCTGCATCATCATCATCACGTAAAACGGTCCAGACCACCATCAGAAGCATGTTTTGGTCGGAGGGGCCATTTGAACGCAACCACCCAACGGCACGTCTGTATAACGCAAAGCTGGCTAAAATGCTTGCGCTGGACCTTCTCCCTTTTTCTTTTGTGGAAGGGGTAGCTTTTCTAGAATTTGTGGCAAAAGTCTGCCCTAAATGGAAGGTTCCTAGCCGGTCTTATTTTGCCAGAGTTGCAGTTCCAGCACTACATCGAGATGTGCTGGAGGTGATTGGGGCAGCTTTGCAGAAGAGTGCTGTTCACACTATCCACCTGACAACAGACATGTGGACCAGTTGCCAAGCCCTTGATTACATGTGCATCACTGCACACTGGGTCTCTTTTGCAGGGGTTTCAGACAAGTTACGTGCAGGTGTTGACCCAGACACAGTTTTTCAAGATACTTGGAAACATGCAACAGTAGCCATGTTTGCCATGGAGAAATCTCATACTGCACAAAACATTTTGGAGGAGTTTAACAGTAAGGTCTTTCAATGGGTGCATCCAAGAAAGCGCATGATTGGTTATGTTTCCACGGATAATGGCAGTAATATAGTTAAGACCATGCATGAGGGTGACTATTTCAGAGTGCCGTGTTTGGTGCACAGTATTAACATTGTTGTGCAAGATTTCTTGAAAAAAGAAAAGACAGTCAGCAAGTTACTGACCACCTGTCAAAGAATCAGCAAACATTTTAGCCATTCTTTTAAGGCCCGGAAGCAGCTGAGGAACATGCAATGTGAACATAGACTGCCAGTCAGAGGACTCATCCACGAGGTGGTAACACATTGGAACTCAACCTTCTACATGCTTGAGCGTCTGTATGAGCAGTGGGTGGTAATCAATCAGTATGTCTATGGACTGGGTTCTTCTATGAAAGACATGTGGCTAGAGTTGGAGGAATGGAAGCTAGTTAAAAGCATGACAGACATGCTTCGTCCTTTTGAGGTCTTCACGCGTGAAGTCAGCATGGAGGACTGTACTTTGGGAAAAGCTATCCCATTGTTGCGCATGCTAGAGCACTAATCCGAGGCGGTGTCTTCAACGTTCCGAGATGATGCTGAAAAGCAAAACGCATATCATATCAGTTGGCGGATAGGTTATTAGGCCACCTAGTTGACAATGAAAGGCTTAAAAAAATACATACAGAACAACATTACATTTGTGCCACTATTCTGGATCCACGGTACAAAAAGGCCGTGGCCAGAAAAGCATTCATTCCTTTTAATGAAGCAGATGTTTCGGTTCGAAAAAGAGCGGCAGAAAATTGAAGGAACCGGCAGAAGAACTACTGAATCAGCAGGCCATCCGGCGTAAAGATCCACTTCTGAATCTGTGGCCGAAGGGAGTCACTTTCCCTCACAGCCGTTAATGACACCAGCAACCGTATCATCATCCTCACCTGCACCAGGCCCAGCCATAATATTGTCGGAAGTGGATTGGCTAACTCATCAAGGGTTTGCTCGTTCCAGTGATGCAAAGGCCACAGATGGTGCGCAAAGTGGAGCAACCCTGGAGAACCTTGAGTCGATGGTGCAGGCCTATCTGGATGACCCAACAGAGGTCTTTGTTAATCAGAACCCATTGCTGTATTGGTATGGGAAAAGGTCTCTATGGCGACTGATCACCAGCCTTGCTCTAAATTATTTGTCTTGCCCACTCGCAAGTGTGTCTTCTGAACGTGTTTTCAGTGCTGCTGATGCCATTGTAACTTCAAAAAGGACCAGCCTCTCCCCCAAAATTGTGGAGAGATTAACAATGATCAAGATGAATCAGTACTTCATGCCACCAGATTACAAAACACGTGAATGCACACAGGAAGAAGAGGACACTGACTTAGGTGACGGAAGTTCTTCTCTGTTAGCTGACCTACTCCCGTCTAAATTCACAGAGTTTGAGGACGAGCTCTACTTCCCTGACACAGAGGCCTGAAAATGATTTTTTTTTCCGTCCTTATTCACTTTTATTCTTGTGTGTCTTTCTTTGTTTTGCAACTTTTACCACAACAAAACTCTAATCACCTAATCACAACAAGTCCATCAGCAGCACTGTCTTCATCTTATTTCCTTATTGATTTGAAGGTGCCGCAGTCTGCATTCCTGAGGTTCGCAAGTTCACAACTCAATCATGCACCTCTATCCTCCTCCTCCAGACTCTCCCTATCCATTTCCCTCAAGGCAGATGGCTGGATTACGCAGAATCAAGAAACTTTGTCCCCTTAAGTGGTACTGGAATTACTGACTACATGCTGATTGTTGACAGTTACTTCTGAAATTAACTGGAGAGGCTGCCCTGTGGGCTTTTACTTTCAGAAGAAGATGCAGACAAAAAGTGGAACAGGTTATGAATAATGAGAAGATGGCATGCAGTGGGCACCAATGGCTGTCTGGCTCTGATGAAAGCAATTGCTGTTTGTTTGTTGTGCATGAAATTAATAATAGTCTTCTGTTATTATTTAATCTTTTACACACTAAATGTAACTCAAGTCTACTCTGCTTTTTTTTTACCTTGTTTAATTCAAATTGTACTTCAACTGCAGGGGCCACTACGTTGCATTTTACAATATGCAAAATGTCCCTGGACTCACTGTTTGTCAATATACCATGATGATTGATGATGAGTGTTGATGATCAAAGTTAAATAATATATCTTTTTTCTTTACAGTCACTCACTGGGATGGATGGATCATCATCGTCAGTTTAAGGAAGAACTATGGCCAATTTGAGAATGGCAAACAGGTAAACCAGTCTACAACAACTACTACAGCAGAACTACATGTCTGTCTAGTCGTGGTATGGAGCGGCCGAGGCAGTGTGGTGTTGTTATGCCCGGCAGAGTCCAAACAGCAGTTCATGTAAAATTGGGGCTATGTGGCTTGCTGCATACAATTGGATATGCTTTGTCTGTCTGTGTCAAAGAGCCTAGGTATGCTACATCTGGTTGCTTCACTCAGTGGTGCCGGCCTTGACCGTCTGCATGGCCCTGCCGCAAGCATGGACCACAAGTCCGTTCCGCTCGCGAAATTTGCAGATTTTCGCTGGCAAATTCGCAATCTGCGAATTTTGCGAAATTGCCGAAAATTCACAAATTTGCGAGCGGGCAGATATTTTTTTTTAGGCCATCTCAGAGTAGAGTTGAGGGCAGGTTTGGGGGAATTTGGGTGTTTTTTAGGGTTTAGGGTTTTGGGGATTTAGTGCGGTTTACTAGGGTTTTTGGGTTGAATTTGGTAGGGTTACCGGAGTCTAGGGCAAAGGGCCCGATGAAGGCTCGTTCATAATGATACTCAAAGAATGAGCTGGGAGTGCTAAATTTTTATAGGAAAGTACAATTATTTAATCACAATTGACACAACAAAATCAATGATTTTCAAGCAACAGTTCATCAAGAAAACAATATAATTCTTGTGTTCTTAGTATATTTCTTTATACTGCCTACAGCCGACACGTTTCGTCCTGGAAGTTGGACGTCATCAGGGCTGTAAATGTAAACACAAAATGCATATATATAAGTCAAGTAACACATATTATTGCATTTGTGGAAAGACCAAACATTTTTACATTTGTTGTTACAACACCTTACAACCTGGTGCCAATAAGGTAACATTATTACAAAACATTTTTATAGCATTTGCTCCCAAACTAAGAGATTCAGCGGGAGTTTTTGTATACAAAGACATCTGTACATTTATTTTGTTGCATATGTTTGACATACCGGGATAGTATGGGCAACCTGTTCAAGATTTAACTCTAATGGCAAATATGATGCCATGTGGGTTACATTCACTAATAATCAACTCTATTAGGCTCACCATGAAAAATATTGCTATTTCGACGCTTCCAAATCTGCAATGTTTCAATGCCTTAAATCTAGGAGGCTCCCAAGGTCAGTCATATACCTTCATCAATCACAAAGTATAATACCATACTTATATTAGAAATAGAAAGGGTTCAGTCAATCGGAGTCTGCCATGTTCCTGACTCCTAATAACTACAATAACGTGTTCTTTCAAAGAGAGATTTCCATTTGTGAAACCCCTTTTAGAATACATTCTCCAATTTCTGTTATTCTATGCCAAAGTGCATTGCAGTGAAGAAATGAGGTCTTGAGCATTTGTTTGCTCTCTGTTTCAAATTCATCCCTCCAGCCATTGTATACGTTTTTCTTTGCTATTTTTAAAACTTATTTCATGTACTAAGTGTTGTTTATTCTCTCTGAGGGCAGATAGGCAAGTGAAGTTGTGTAATTACTGCAGCCCTGTACTGTCACATTGTTTCTTCATAGTTAGTAAGTTGTAGAAAGTACTACTTAGTTTAAGAAACCTAACCATCCATACAGAAATCAACTTCATGCATGCAGTAGTGCATGTACTTCCTTTATGTCCCTTAAAAGATTTATGGATATCTTCGTATCCAAAGATTTGCTTATCTTCATTTGTTGTTTGTCCATGCTGTGTTTTTTTCCTCTTTCCACAAACCTTTCCCAAAAAACCCCGTTCCCATCCAAATAAATAACAACAATAATTCCACACATTTGCTGGGGAGGTCAAAGCAACAGAAAATCAATTTCAAGGCTGGTGAAGGAATCCAAGGATATATTCTGACTCAGCTTGACACAGACCCATGACTATTTGCAATTCAAATCTGATTTTTATGGGCGCCATCAACTGGATTGATCATCAAGATCATCCTCCTCCTACACGTGGTGAATGATTACGCTGCTGTGTCCTTCACCTTCAGTACTATTTCTTGTAGTAGCCAAAGCCAAACTCCACGCAACTAGTTGTTATAGTTTGAATACTTTAGCATTTGTTAGGATAAATTATGGCACTTTTCTTGTGTACTGTGCTTTCTATCGTACTGTTCTAATGCTCCGCTCAGGACACTCAAGGTATCATTTTCTTTTTTTTCATATGCTGCTACTGCCACTGTGTACCACCACTACTACCACGACAACGATGCCATTTCATCCACCCAGGATTGCCAACCTTAATCGCCATTTGCCTTGCAGCCAGCCCTGTGCCTAGCCCTATTTTCAAACAGGAATCACAGATAAGATAAGCGTTTGGGGGGAGGAAGAATAATGGAGTAGGAGGAGAGAGGAGAGACTGACAGTAGTACTAGTAAAGTAGTAGGACAATTGAATTCACTAACTCTGTGAGTGGCACTTACTTTTGTAAACATTTGGGCGATTACTTAGACAATTTGAATTAAGCAGCCAGTTAAGTTTCAGGAAAACAAATGTACAGTTAACCCCCCGCCTCCCCCGCAAAACAGTAAAAATGCGTATGCTATGTTTAGGTTGAAAGTAAATAATTATTTTTATCCCTAACAAAAATAAACTATCCCGCAAGACCAGACCCACCCCCCTCCCTAACCCCAAAGATTGTCCGTGAAATAAAAAGTCCCCAAAGTCCAAAAAACCCAACTCCCAATCCCCCCCCCCCCAAAAGTCTTTAAAAAAGGGGCAAGGGACAGTGTATCCTCCTCACCTGCCACCGGCGGTGTCCTTTGGCCAGGTGGTCCCGTTGCTCTCTGTGGAGGTTCTTGAGCAGGGTTTTGCCTCTCACCATCTCCTGCTCAAGGTTGGACACCCTGAGGGTTAGGTGGTGGATGCGTGCCTTGCACCTGCTGTGTGGGGCAGCTGATTTTTTGGCTGCTTGGCGTGGCGAGTGGCTGCGGTACCACGGCTCCGTAACGCTGGAGGCTTGCGCTGACTGGCTGACCCAGGGTGCGCGGAGGAGGATGCAGCTGTCGTGGTGGATGTTGTGGACTGAGACTGCATATCCTCCTCCTCCTGGGTCACCAGCCACCGATATTCAGCGACAATCGCCTCCAGCTTCCTTTGCCGGCCCGTCTAGCCAGCTCCTTCCGTGTTAGCTTGGAAGGAGCATCTATATGAAGAAAGTAAAACATACTGTAACCAATGCTCTTTAAGATTAACACAAAATAATTCAGCAGAAAGTTGTGTCACAGTAGCACTAGCAACTTGCAAGCAGAGTACATAACATATGTGGCCAGTATCTATCCAACCTCCCACTTCGTCGGCCTCTGCTCTAACATTAGTGGGAGTTTCAGGAATCAATTCTAGTAGCACTATATGGACTCACTACATTAGACTCAGATAGTACACCAGTCTTCTTCTTCTTCTTCTCTCTTGTTTAGCGAAATTGGTACGTAAACTTCTGGAAGCCAGCATAATGCCAGCGCAGTCAACTTGCACCCGAGAAAAACAGACGCAAGCCGTTTTGACACAGACTTGCGTTACTGTACCACTCTAGTACATGCAGGTGGTGAAGCTCTTACTTTTCTTTTTTTTTTTTTTTTTAAATGTTTTTAGTCATCATCATCAAACATAAGACATTTCATTATTCAAATTGTTTCCGCCAATTTATAGATCACAGTCTTGTATAAGTGGAAAAAAGAATACATACAATATATCTCTACATAATAAAACGACATACTAAGCAAATTATCCATTTGCTATTAGGCTACAGAAAAGAAGAGAGAGAGAAGAGAGTGAGAGGGAGATAAGAAAAAAAAAGGAAGAGCGAGGGAGGATTATAGTCTTCTAACCATTTTCTAGCCTTTGTTTCCAATCAGTTATAGGTGCCCATATCCTTTTCCCCAGTTGCTTTATCTTCCGACCCTTTTTATCATACATCGCTTTTTCTAATACATATATCGCTAACAACCGTGATAGCCTTTGATGGAATGTTGGCGGATTTCAATCTTTCCACATTGTTGCGACACATAACCGGCTTAGAGTCATTGCTAAGTACACAAATTCATATTGAGGTATTTCTATGTCGTCCCTGGTAACCCCTAGAACCATAACTTCATTTGTTATACTGATTTTAATCCCTAATTCTCTATCAAGAAATTTCTCTATTGAGTTTTTAAATGAGTCCAGGGCTGGACATACCGCAAACATATGTATAGTGTCTGCCTGCGTTGCTTGACATCTAGGGCAGACAACCCCGTTGTTCCGCCCCATTGAGCGATTCTGTGTGGTGTATAATAGAGCTCAAACAGGGTCTTGTATTGCTGAGCTTGTAGATTGGTTACTCTTAACACTGAATTTAATAGCTGAAATGATTTTTCGACCTCATTACCAGATACATTTAACTTAGTATTCCATTTTAGTACGGCCTTTCCACAGTCATCCTCCTCAAACTGACTCAATTCCCCGTAGATCTGGGATATCGAACAACCCTTCTTATCTCTTAGAAGTTCCATAATTTCCTCTCTCTTGTAATTGATATCCCCTCCCTGTTTTTTTGTCAGTACTGATCTAATTTGTAGATACTTGAAAAAATCTCTACGATCTAAGTTATGTAACTGCTGTAGATGCTCAAATGTCATAAGGCCTGTCGTATCTGTGAGGTCCCCAATGATTTTTACTCCCAATGTGTCCCATCTCTTCATTACTTGGTCGTGAAATATCGGTGGTAGGAGTTGATTCTTAAAAAAAGGCGTATAATAATTAATTCTCCCCATTTTTATTTTCTTCCTGAGGGCGGACCAGATTGATATTGCTGGTCCGAGGGTCTTGAACTTGACTTTTTTTTATAATAACTGGCTTCATTAAATGTAAGGAGCCACTTGTTAGAGCCCTTAATTAATAACTCATATGTGTCAGGGACACTTCCCCCCCTCTCCACTGGTCCTCCATACTCCCGCCCACTAACCCTCTGATACACTGCAGGACAGTCGCCCAGTAATAGGCCTTGAAGTCAGGAACTGCAAGGCCTCCTTGTTCCCTTGGTAATGACAGGAATTTTAATGCTCGCCGTGTTCTGCCCCTGGCCCAAATAAAGCGATTTGTAACTCCCTCTATTTCACCAAACCAATTATTATTAAATTTCAGCGGGATGGTTCGAAACAGATATAGTATCTTAGGCAGAAATGTCATTTTTATTAAATTGCAACGGCCAATTATTGTTAAATGCAAATTGTTTAATCTGTTTAGATCCTTTTTGGCCTTTTTAATCAACGGTCCCAGGTTTATTTCGACTACCTTAGAGAGATCTGAGGTTATCGTTACACCTAGATAAACTGCAGAATCTGTTATTCTTTGATCTGCCATGGTAATCTTTTTATTAATTACATTTTGAGTTTTACTTTGGTTTAATTTATAGCCCGACAGCGTCCCATATAGGTTTGCTTCTCTTTCTATTTCCGATAACGCCGTAGCCGGATCAACAGATGTTACAGCTAGATCGTCGGCATAGCCTAAGATTTTTGTTTCAAATTCATTCAGCATGATTGGTATAATGTTCTCATTTAGCTCTATCTTTCTAATAAAGGCATCTATATAAAAGGCGAAGAGCAGCGGGGAGCAGGGGCACCCTTGCCTAGTTCCTCGTCCAATGTTTATGGTCCCACTCTGTTCTCCCATTATCCTGAGTCTTATCGTCGGGTTTTTATATAAGGCACTTAGAGCCTTGATACAAACATCGCCGATATTTACCTTAGCTAATGCCGCCCAGAGGAAACCCCACAAGAGTGACGAGACCCTATCAAATGCTTTTTCGGCATCTAGCAATATTAGAGCCATAGGGTCTCGTGAGGCTGCCATCCCATCAAACAGCGTGCACACTCTTCTAATGTGGTCTGCCGTGCCCCTGCCCGGGATGAACCCATGTTGTCTGGGGGATATAATTTTACCTATGCCTGAGCTTAATCTATTGGCTAAGATCTTAGAATAAATCTTCGTATCGCTGTTCATCAGACTTATAGGCCTACAGGACCCAGGATCAGTTGGAGTTTTTTTTTTTCAGGAATACCACCATAGTGGCCTCCCCCCAAGACTCTGGAGGTGCTGCTCCTTTCTGTATCGACACCATAAGCTGATAGAGATCCTCTGCTAAGCTGGGTAAGAAAATTTTATGAAATTCCAGCGGGATAAGATTGGGGCCCACAGCTTTTCCAGCAGGTAGATCTTTGATTGCTGTTTGTATTTCTTCTATCGTGAAGTCCATTTCCAACCCTGCTTTATCCACTACTGTAAACTTCTCAACTAGCGCACTTTCTAAATAGCTTTCTATCTCCCCGCTATCGGCGTTGTTGTCAGGATTATATAAGTTCTGATAAAAATCTTGAAGATTGAGCAAATCCCCCTTGGTGTTGTGGCTGAAAGCCCTCCCTCAGAGACAATTTGTGAGATTTCCCCTTTAGTAGCCGCCTGTCGGGTTCTGATAGCTAATATACGACCAATCTGTTCGCTGTACTCATATTGGTCCTGCTTCCATGCCATATACTTTCCTGCTGCTTTAGCTGCGAGTGCCTCACCTACAACTGCCTTTGCTATACCCAGTTTTTGTAGTATCTCTGTTACATCATGCTTGGCCCTGATTGCTTCCGTTAATTCTTCTTCAATGACAGCTATTGTCCTTAGCTTTCTCTCTATTTCCTCCTTCTCTGTCTTATTTCTCTTTATAGAAAAGCTAATAGTTTCCCCCTTATGCCAGCCTTCATAGTATCCCAAACTATTACGGGAGACGCAGAGCCTCTATTTGTTCTTAAAAATTCTTTTAACCAGCAGTCCATCTCGGGCACATACTTGGGATCATATAGCAAGGCTCTCTCAAAGGTCCAATTAAATTTTTCTTTTTGATAATTTGCAATAAAAATATCTAGGACCAAAGGATTGTGATCCGACATCACCTGTGGTAGCTTTCTAATTTTGATAATAGGTATCAATGCAGGTGAAATCAGAAAATAATGCAATCTGGCTAAAGATTTATGTGGCATTGAGTAATATGTGCTCCCCCCTCCACCAGTATTTTGCTGCTCTCATACGTCGATAAGTCCATTGTCCTTCATCATTTGTATTAGAGCCCTATGACTTCTCTTTTTTCGGCCCAGAAACCTAGCCGGATCATTTTTCCACAGACCATGAAGCCCGTTAATATTCAGATCACCACAGACTATGATGGGCATGGGCCAGTTTGTCAATTCCGCGTTGACATGGCCTAGGGTCTCTCGGTCATCTACTGTGGGAGCATAAATAGAGCAGAGAGTGAAGCTAAATCCATGTACTTTACATTCAATCATAGACCATCGACCATATGGGTCTGCCTTTTGTTTTTTTACTATCACCATCCTGCCCCGTGCCAATATTGCCACCCCGCGCGTCCTACACCCTTGTGTTGTACATGATAATAGCTGGTACGAGATATCTAGATGTGAGTTTCTTGTATACATACAATATCTGTATGTGTTGACCTTAAATATTCCTTCAGCTCTCTTCGTTTTTTAGCATCATTCAGTCCACATATATTAATTGTGACTATCCGCATAAGAAAAAAAACATTTTTCCTCCCATTTTCCTTTTTCCCCTCCCCCTTCCCCCCTCTTCTATATGTTTTCTTGATGATTATTTTTTCACCCTGTTTTTCCCCCTTTGGCCCCCCTTCCTACCCTTCCTGTCCCCCCCAATGCCCCCCCCTCCTGCTGAGGCAAGTAGACCTAAAGTCTCTGTGATGGTGTCTGACTACCAGTCTCCCTCTGCCTTACATCCTTCTGCATGTGTTTCTGGTGTACTATACTATTGTGCTATCTATTATTCGCCTTTTCCCCCCACCATATCCGTGCCTCACAAATGCACACATAAGTGACCCTAGCTGTACGCATCCATTTAGTTTTCAGTTTTCCTGCCCCAGAAAGGATCATGTTGTAGTATTTACTGGGCCACTTGCTTTTAGTGTATCAATATACGCCTTTGTTTGTACTTCGGAGGTAAAAGCTCTAACCGTAGATTTTTATATATAATCTTCAACCTAGCCGGGTTCATAAGAAATGCCTGCAGTCCCATTTGGTTGCATGGTTCCAATAGTTCTCTCAATCTCCATCGCCTTTCGACTGTCGTATGACAATAGTCCGGAGTTGTAAAAAAGGATTGATTGTCAAATGATCGCTTTGCGTTTGGTCTAGCTTTGGCATAGATTTCTTCCCTCAATAGAACATTCCCGAAGAATATCAAAATAGCTCGAGGCCTCTGCTGTTTCTGGGTTTCACCCTGTGCTAGGGCTACATTTTTCTTCATAGTCATTGGAAATCTATGCACTCGTTGAACTTCCTTATCCCAATCTCAGTGACTCAGCTCCGGGAATGCGCCCTTTAATAACTTCAATACATAGGCTCTCACGTCATCCCCTTCTTTTCCTTCCTCTATGCCCAGGATCCTGAGATTATTCTGACGCTGGCGATTCTCTAAATCTTCCAATTTCCATTGGATGTCGGTTAGTTGCTGCTCGTGTCCTTTTACTTTGGCCGCATCCTTTACTTGTTGATCTTCCAAGGTGCTTGTGCGGTCCTCGAGATGGGATACCCTTGTTTTTGTGTCTGCGCAGATCTTAGCAATTTTTTTAACTGAGCATTGCAGATTCTTGGTTGCCAGCCGGTTTTTCTTCCCCTCAATCTTTGTTGCTTCTTGCAATTGCTTTATTGAGTCTAGTATCTGCTGCAATGGGGGGGGTTCGGCTTCTGACCCCGCCGTGCCACCTTGCAGCATATGTTCCGGATAGGTACCCCGGGTAGCGGAGTAATCCCACTTTAAGGTAGTTGCATTGTTACCTCCACTAATGCGTTGATGCCCGCTGGATATTTTTTTCCTGTGACTGTGTATCTCTTTGTCGCCTTGACAGCCTTTTTCTCCTGGTGACTGTGTCCCTCTCATTGGGGGAGGCTCTACTGTTTCCCGAGCTGGAGCCAAGACTGATGTCCGTTAAGTTCTCCCCCTCGCTTGGCCCGGATGGGGTATCCTCAGACCCATCGGTGACTGAGTAAAAATTGTCAGGTACATCTAGATTGTCCTCCGCACCACTTGGACCGCTGATTGCTGTGACCTCCTGGACCAGAAATTCGGTTGTCAGTACCCCTGCATCATTTATAGCCAGCGGAATTGTTACTTCCGTCTCCACCGCTCCCATTTCTAAAAAGTTCTCTTGACTTTGCATTGGGTCTGCAAGTGCTATCAATCCTGGCTCTCCACTTTCTTTGTTTAGTTCGTGGGCCTCCATCATCTCCCCCCACTGAGTCTCAAGATTAACATCCTGTGTGTTACTTGCTGTCAGAAGGCTTTCCTGCATGTTTGCCTTGCCCTTTCGTATAGCCATGATTTTCTCCTTTTTTTTCTCCAAGGCTAGTGGTTTTCTCAGCTATATGAGCAACATTAGTTATATTAGATGTAGCGATTGAGATATTTTGAGCCACCGGAGAGAAATACCCTGTGATAGTTTTTGAGCTCACCCCCGCATTAGCCGCATTAGCATTAGCAACATTGACCTCACTGATAGTGCTTGCTGAGGTCCCTAGATTTGGTGCCCCTCCTCTCTTCCCCCTGATGTTGCTTTGTGCCCCAGTATCGTTTGTAACACCCCCGCTCTCACCTGGGGTGTCTTCAGTGTCCTTGTCCTTGCCTCTCCCGATATCCTTCTGGGGCACTGTCTGTTAGGGAGCCTCTTGCTCCGCATCCGGAGCTTTTCCTTTTCCCCCTCGTGTGTTTTTTTCGGCGCCATATCGCCTGTCTCCAAACAATTAGATGGTCTTGGGCTGCACTGGCTGCTCGCCAGCCTTTCTCCACCTCCGCGATATCCGCAGGCGAATGCTTTCCCCAAGGCGCCCTCCTGCTGACCCTTAGCAGAGACCTCCAGGTAATCGGTCACCCCGACCGCAGCGTCAGCAGACCTCGCCCTGTGATCACCGCCGGCTTCGCGAAGCACTCCGCTGGCTCTGCTTGCTCCGCCCAAGTTCCTTCCGACTCGCCGATCTCGTATCTCTGTAAGCACTGCCGCTGCAGTCGCCAGGAGCCCGAAGACCAAACCCTCGGCTGCAATCCACAAATCGCCGTCCTTGAGAGCCGCTTCCATGGGGGTATGTGATATTAGAACACCATTTTCGCCGGTTGTTCTAGATTAAGGCATCAGGAGCGATCTCGAGTGCCGCTAGTCAGACGCCATCTTGCCTCTCGAAGCTCTTACTTTTCTATTACAGGTGGCACAGGCCATAGTCTGTTACAGGGGCTACTGCTTAGTTAATTTAACTTTCACCCGGCAGTACCAATGACTACTAGAAAAGGAAAATGAAGAAGATAAATAATATGATTATCTATCACTTCACAGGATATTTGCTTACATATGGGATGACTTTAGGTGCTTTGTTTTTTATTGAGTGAACACTGATAGGCCACACATGAATAAAAGAGTTGTAATAAAATTATTAACAGAGGTAGTGAGTGGCCCCCGTAATCGCAGGATATATGCTGTGCTTGCAAACTACTGTTACCAGTCATGGTAGTATTCTGAAAAATTACAACTTCTTTTCCTCGCCTTTGCTACACTGGAACGGACGTGCGGGTGCAGTGTTACATGCCCTTCAAAGTAACACTTACTTCATCCAGTGACCGTCTACTCTGTCTACATACACCTATGCTATCTATGAGTAAAATAGTACCATGATCCAGGCATCCATCCATTCAAAATAAATGGCAATCATTCTTCTTAATGTCTCAACTGGACAAACCTTAGTTTTCTCACGGAAAAACAACCTTTTTATTTTATTTTGGAAACCGCCAGCCATGCATCCGTGCTTGACTTGCATTTGAATTTGAAACAAAGGTTATATTGCGCACACATACAGTTTCTGTTTCACCCACCCAGGCAGTCCTCTTCCCTTTCTCCTTCCACCCGTCCTTGCTTCAGCCTTCAACCGGCCATGCATCATATTCCCAGCCACCTCGGGCAGCATTCAAAAACACGTATCATTCTTTGCCAGTAATTACTTTTAACTCGCTTGTCCTTCCTTACACCCTTCTTTTCCATTTCATTTATCCCATCCATCAAGTTCATCTCTGATCTGACTTGGCTTCTCAATAAAACTTTCACAGCTGAGTTTAAGTCAAATTTAGAGGAGGCCGTTGGTTACTCGTCAACTCCCGCGCTAATGCTATTGCTAATGCGAAGTCAAGGGTGAATTTCTTCTACCTGGTTGACAAAAACATAGGGGTCGATTAGGATCGCGGACGGACTTGAGTCCGTCCGCGACCCCAGAGTAGGAGGGAACGTCCGCATGGGCTGCGGCGTTCCCTCCGTGCAGATTAGGATGTGACCGCCATAGTGGCGGTCACATCCTCTATCCTTAGCATTGCGGCGGGTGCAGCTTCAAACTGCACCAGCCTCAATGTTAAAAATGCATGCACGGCATTTGCGTGCACAAAGCGGCAGGCACAGCGCGGTGCCTACTGCTTTGTTCACACAAATGCAGGGGGTACAATAGGTACCCCCATGTGCACCCCCCAGCCCCCTTCACCCAGGGGGCCCCCGAAGTGAAGGTCCATATGCTTTTCCACGGCGGAAAAGCAGCCACGGAAAAGCATACATTTTACACCATCGTAATATGGCTGGCGGTGTCTGATAGATACCGCCAGCCATGTTAAAGCTTTTCCGCCACGGTCGGAAGGTGACCGCAGCGGAAAAGCTATGGACAGAATGCAAGACCCACCAACCATCCTAATATGGCGATGGGTCTTTCTAGGCTCCGCGGCGGTTTTCCCGCATCCTCTGGGCCGGCGGTGGCTTCCGCCGGCCCGGAGGATGTGGGAAAACCGCAATCATAATAGGCCCCGTAGTACTAAATTTGTAAGTCTTCTTAACAGTAAAGTGTACTTGTACTGTACAACATATACACCCATGCAGAGAGCGCACTCTGCAGTCTGCAATCTCGATAAGTAAGGAATATAATAGCTTACCAATGCCCGCCACTCCCGTGGCATCCCCCACAGCAGTTCCCGATGGCTGTTGCACCGCCTTTGCCCCAGGAGTGCCCACCTCCGCGCAGGCCCCGGCACTGGTCGATGGCTGTGCCGATGTTCCGCCTAGAAAGTACATTTCATATTCTTAGATGCCATATACACCACTCCCTATTTTGTCTAGGAATGAAAAAATGTTACTAGTACTACATAAACAAATTTAATAATTTGTGACTATCTAGTCTCTAAACTACAAATTTCCCTTTCTTCAGGGAAGGGTATTTTTTATTTATGCTTAAATGTAACATGTCTTGCTACACTTTTTGGCACAACTGATGAATGCTTGCTTTTTAACATGCACCATTTTTCTCATAACAGGCAGAAGCTTCCCTTCTAAGAACAAGAGCAAGATCACATCATCATCACTTGGACGGAGTCAGCAACGATTCAGCACCACAAAGAAGACTTGAAGTTCCAACCAGGTGAGGGCTCTCCCACAATTAATGTGTGAAATCAGCCACTTTTCAGTTTTTAATCCTTCACCGTTTATCTTATATGATGAAGTTGATGTTAATAAATGTTTTTACTTTTAATAAAGCTTTAAAACTTACATAGACTCTGTGGTTTTTGGTCATGAGTGAGTGAGCGAAAGGGTTTGCAATTTGCTAGCATGAGTCCGTGGCTCAGAGAGGTCAACTCTGACTCCGTAGTCTTATGTCCTGGGTTGTATAATCATTGGGGATCAATCATTGCTGCATTCAGGAGCGAAATAAAATGACTCTGACACACTAGCTAATCAGTAAGGAGATTGGGGGTTCAAGTTCTGTTCTGACTGAGGTATGTGAAAAGTCTATCTGCGCCTATTATAATTTATAACCAATGCCCTGTTTCTTGTCCATAGTTCTGTTTGTGCCGAATAGTCCCTGCAACAGTAGTAGTATGGATTCTCCTCCTATCCAATCAAAAAGTAAACTAGTATCTTATTCTTGGTGGCCATTAGCATTTTTTTGTTGGGAATTGTCAAAGCATAAACAAATAGATTATAAGACTTCAATAGACATTATGGACAACCCAGAGGACTGCACTCAGTGCATAGAGCTAATGCTGAATAGAATAGGAGTTTTGTTTAACACCTTTTGCCAACCGTGCAAGCTTAGTTAGCTACACAGCCAGACTAATACTAATCTAGTAGTACCACAGGGAGTCATACTAGAGGCAGGATAAGAATTTTGAAACAGTCTAAAAGAAGATCAATCAATCAATCAATCAAAGCATTTATATAGCACACTACTCACCCAGAGGGTCTCAAGGCGCTAGGGGAGGGGGGTCCGCTACTGCTCGAACAGCCAGGTCTTGAGTTGCTTCCTGAAGGCGAGGTGGTCCTGGGTCAGGCGGAGGTGGGTCGGGAGGGAGTTCCATGTCTTGGCGGCGAGGTAGGAGAAGGACCGTCCCCCTGTGGTGGCTCTTCGGATGCGGGGGACGGCAGCGAGGGCGTGGCCGGTCGATCGAAGCTGGCGTTTGGGAGCTTAGAAGTTGAGGCGGCTGTTGAGGTATCCTGGGCCTTGGTTGTGTAGGGCTTTGTGTGCGTGGGTGAGGAGTCGGAAGGTGATTCTCTTGTTGACCGGGAGCCAGTGCAGGTCTCTCAGGTGTCCGGAGATGTGGCTGCGACGGGGGATGTCCAGGATGAGTCGTGCTGAGGCGTTCTGGATCCGCTGGAGCCTCTTCTGGAGTTTGGCGGTGGTTCCGGTGTAGAGGGAGTTGCCGTAGTCCAGACGGCTGGTGACGAGGGCCTGGGTGACCGTCTTCCTGGTCTCGGTGGGGATCCACCGGAAGATCTTACGTAGCATGCGCAGGATGTTGAAGCACGACGAGGAGACGGCATTGACTTGTCTGGTCATGGAGAGGGAGGAGTCCAGGATGAAGCCCAGGTTGCGTGCTTGGTCTGTTGGTTTGGGTGCGCTGCCTAGGGAGGGGGGCCACCAGGAGTCGTCCCAGGCGGAGGGTGAGGATCCCAGGATGAGGACTTCCGTCTTTTCCGAGTTCAGTTTCAGGCGGCTGTTCTTCATCCATTCGGCTACCTCTTTCATCCCTTCGTGAAGGTTGGCTCTGGCAGTGGCGGGGTCGTTGGTGAGGGAGAGAATCAGCTGGGTGTCGTCGGCGTAGGAGATGATGTTGAGGTTGTGCTGCCGTGCGATGTCTGCGAGGGGGCTCATGTAGACATTGAAGAGGGTTGGACTGAGCGAGGAGCCTTGAGGAACGCCGCAGATGACTTCGGTGGCTTCAGATCTGAACGGGGGGCGTACTCTCTCTGTGTCCTTCCGGCGAGGAAGGAGATGATCCACTCCAGTGCCTTCTCCTGGATTCCGACGTTGCTGAGTCGCTGCACTAGTGTACGGTGGCAGACAGTGTCGAAGGCCACGGAGAGGTCTAGGAGGATGAGGGCTGCTGTTTCTCCGTTGTCAAGCAGTGCTCGGATGTCATCGGTGGCTGCGATCAGGGCGGTGTCGGTGCTGTGGTTGGCCCGGAAGCCAGACTGCGAGAGGTCGAGGGATCCGTTCGTCTCGAGGAAGGCGGCCAGCTGCTTGTTGATGGTCTTCTCGATGACTTTTGCAGGAAACGGGAGCAGCGAGATGGGGCGGTAGTTCTTGAGGTCGGTGGGGTCGGCTGATGGCTTCTTTAGTAGAGCGCTGAGTTCGGCGTGCTTCCAGCTCTCCGGGAAGGTAGCGGTGTCGAAGGAGGTGTTGATGATGTCCCGCAGGTGGGGTGTGATGACAGCGTCGGCCTTGTTGAAGACGTGGTGAGGGCAGGGGTCGGTAGGAGATCCGGAGTGGATGGATTCATCGTGCGGACGGTGTCTTCGGTGCTGATCGGGGTCCAGGCGCGGAGGGTGGTGGTGGGGGGCGGTGGTTCGGTCGTGGCGTGCGTCGGTTGAGTGCTGAAGCTGTTGTGTATGTCCACGATCTTGTTGTGAAAATAGGAGGCGAGGGAGTTGCAGAGGTCTTGCGAAGGGGTGATGTCGTTGTTTCCGGCGTTGGGGTTAGAGAGCTCTTTAACGATGTTGAAGAGTTCCTTGCTGTTGTGTGCGTTGTTGTCCAGTCGTTCCTTGAATGCGGTTTTCTTGGTGGCGTGGATGAGTTGGTGGTGTTTTCGGGTGGCGAGCTTGAGGGCAGTCATGTTGTCCTGTGTTGGGTCTCTGCGACAGGTTCTCTCGAGGGCTCGGCAGTTCTTCTTGGAGCTCTTGAGTTCGTCGGTAAACCATGGGGCTTTCTTGCTACCAGGTCTGCTAGGCGGGGTCTTCAGAGGGTCGAGGTCATCTGCGCAGTTGCTGATCCACTTCGCGAGGTTGGTGGCCGCCTGGCTTGGGTTCATTGTGCTGGTGGGAGGGTTCATGCTCAGGGAGGTCGCGAGCTGGTCGGCTGTGATCTTGTTCCAGCTTCTGCGTGCAACCTGTTGCTGGTGGTGGTGGATCGTGGTCCTTCTGAAGCTGAAGTGGACGCGGCTGTGGTCCGTCCAGTGGAGTCCGGTGGCGTGGCTGAAGGCGATGTCCTTGCTGCATGAGAAGACTGGGTCGATTGTGTGTCCGGCGTAGTGGGTGGTTGCTTGAGTCCGAGATTTGCGAGGTTGTCCAGCAGGGTGGTGGTGTTGCGGTCGTTGTTGTTCTCCAGGTGGAAGTTGAGGTCCCCGAGGAGGATGTAGTCAGTGGAGAGGAGAGCGTGCGGGCTGATGAAGTCGGCGATGTCTTCGCTGAATTGTGTGCGTGGTCCCGGGGGTCTGTAGATGAGGGTGCCTCTGAGGGTGGTCTTGGGGTTGATGTGGACCTGGAATGGCAGGTGCTCGGCTGGTGCGAGGGTGTCGTCGGTGTTGGTCATGTTGCGGATGGTGTTCCAGGGGATGATGGCAATGCCTCCTCCGGTCTGGTTGATGCGGTCCCTTCGGATGATCTTGTAGCCGTCTGGGATGGCGATGGTGATGTCGGGCGCTGAAGAGGTGTTCATCCAGGTTTCCGTGAGGAAGGCGACGTCTGGTGAAGTTTTGTCGAGCAGGTTCCAGAGCTCGACGGCGTGTCTGTGGACGGAGCGGGTGTTGAGCAGGATGCATTTCAGGTGGCTGCTGCTGTTGCTCGTCTTGGTCTTGGTTGGTGCTGGAGTAGTGCAGGTCTGGATGCAGGTGAACTTGCAGGAGTTGCAGCAGAAGGGTCCGTGGGTGCATCTCGGGGTGGTTCGGTAGCATCCTGGGATTCGGCCGGCGTTGAGTGCGTTGAGGGTGGCGTCGTCGTACGTCCAGCGGGTGTGTAAGGGTCTGCGGGGGCCAGGGGTCCTGGCGCTGGCCGCGGTCCAGGCACGGACGGGCGCAGACGGGCTTACCTTTGGCGCACCTTCAGCGCACAATCGGCGCGCCCGCTGCGCGTCAACGCTGCGCGTACACACGTTCGCCATTTATGGCGAAGTGTGAGGGAGGGAGGAGCAGCTGGGAGGCGGGGAGGGTACAGAAGGGAAAGGGGGCGTGGCCGCACGCAGGTGGCGGGAATCGGGGAGCGGGGCACAGGGACAGAGAGGGAACGGAGAAAGCGAACAAGGGGAAACAGGCAACAATCCACTACCAATGTGGGGAGCAGTAACAGTACAGTGGGGAGAGAGAAACAATATAAACACACAGGCTACTACGAGCACGAAAGCAGCGGCGGGGGCGGGGTCGTCGGGGCGGGCTCAGCGAGGCTGAGACAGCAGCGGGGGAGGACCGCACAGGCAGCAGCTGGTGGCCGTGCGGCACGGGGGTGTCCTAAGGATAGGTCAAAGACGATTTAGGAATAAATAGAATGAGAAACTTTTGGAAAAAATACAGGTGCTATAAAAGATAGGGAAGTATAGTTATTAATATTAACAGGAAAACTTACTGGGGCCAGCAGAGAGCCCTCGCCGGACCGATCCTGGCCTTCCTGCAGTAGTCCCTGCTCCGCCGGCGCCACTACCTCCTCCTGTGTCCCCTTGCCCCTAGGGGGAGCTGATGTACAACATGAAAGAAAGACTCAAACATGGATGATTGTTGTCAACCACATCAAACATTTCAAAAAACAATAACAAATTATTTCGGGGAAATAGACAATTGCACTAAATTCATTGACCCATTTCTGATGTGCTCTACTAGGATATAGTATTGCTGGATTCGCAGACCGTCTACTTGGAAAGTTATGTAACTCACTAAACCAACTACAAAAAGATTCTACTAGGACTGGCAGGCAGCACGACGCAGCACGCAGTGACAGACACAGACCGTCATGATCACCACCACTATCTCTTCTACTGGCAGGAGTACAAAGGAAGGACTTGTGTCTCTAATGTCTAGCATTACACAGTTCTGTAAAGTACACTGATACATAGTCATCACCCAGGCCAAATGAGCAAAAAATTGAAAACAAGTAAGCGTAGTAGCACCGCCAGTGAGCAGGTGACCACCTGCAATCACAGAAGCTTTTGAAACATAATTTACGTGCAATGTAATCGGCAGCATTCTTGCTCTTCGGAAAAAACAAATATTTGCAATATCATAATAACACAGAGCAGGAGAAAACAAAGTAGTGATTAAATAGCTACTACTACTCACCAAGCCCACGGATCACCACGCCAAGCAGGTCGAGCAGGTCGTGTTGGCGGTCCAGGATGTCGGACCACCGGTGCGTCACCTGGTTGTAGGTGCGCCGGACCCCAGACTCCCGATACATGGCCCGGCACACTTTCCCCCATAGCTCGCGACACTCCCAGAGCCCGTACCCAGCACCGAGCCTGCCTCCTGCCGCGACGGTCTTGGGGAGGTGGTGCTGGATGAAAAAACAACAGTGCGGCCACCTCCACCGCGTTGAAAATCTCCCGGGCTATTACTGCCTCCCCCCTTAAGCGCACGCATGGGAGCTGGGTACGGGTGCGGGACCCTTCCCCTTGCGCTTCCCGGCTCCCTTTGCCATGGTCTTGGACAGGAAAGTTAAATAAAAAATAGGAAAGAATAGGGAAAAAGTAAATAAAAGAAAAGAGTTAAAAAAAGTAGTTTAAAGTAACCAAAAGTAGAAAAAAACACAAAATTAAGATGTAGAAAAAGAGAGGGATAGATAATGAGTAAAAATGATCCAAAAAAAGTTCAAAGAAACAAAGGATTGCAAAGATTAGGGGAGGATTGAAAAAGCATGCCCAGAACCATAGCAATGAATGAAAAACAAGATGGCCTTGTGGGTAAGTTTGCGCGATATTTCCGCCGTGAGCACCCAAAAATGCACGCGACCACATAATCGCACCCCGCGCACAACGTGACCATGCAACTAGTGCCCAGAAACAGAAATACGCAACGCGAACAAAATGGGCGCACCCATGTTCGTCCGCATGGGTAATTTCGCGGTCGGTGCGCTGCAAGAGGCCCGCGAACATGGAAAGTGCCCCCGGAAACACACAAAAAAGCAAAAATCCACAAATTTGCATAAATTCGTGGATTATGCGGACAGATAATTTGCTTTTGCGTGAATTCGCGTACCATGAATTCGCGCATTGCGCCCATACTTAATATAAATGCTTCAAAACCGAAATAGGAGTGGGCGGAATTTGCATAATCGTGTTATGCAAATCTCCACGAAATGGTAAAAAATCTCTGCGAAAACACAGAAATTCCGTGAACCAGCGGAATTGCTTGTTCGCAATGCTTTATTACTGTTCGCTATCGCTGTTTGCATGTTCGTGGAGAAAAATCTCACGAACATGCATTTTGAGAATGCCAACAAGCAAAAAATTTTGCGAAGTTGCGTAATGCAGAATGTTGGGCAATTTTGCTTTCTCCGCGGAATGCGAAATTACCCAAATTCTACATATTCCGCGAGTGGAACGGAATTTGAAACCCAGGCCTAAATACCGTACAACTGCACTGCCACGGGGCGTCCGATCTCAGTATATGCGATATGGAATAATTAATATTGAATAATGTACGCATCAATGTGCACTGTACATAGTTACACAACATAACCTGTGCGGATAATTCACCTAGAATATCGCTGTCCCCCTGGGTTAAAGGCTGGAGTCATCTGTGCAAGCGTGAGGGATAGCTCTGCTGTTTGTGACATGATTCGCGTAGAATGTATTCACGGCAGCTTCCCTCTGTACCTGTGAGCCGGGGCTGTGTCCACCCGGTCAACCATCCTGTTGTCTGGACGGTTTCCAAGCATCTTCCTGAATGTTTGTTGTCTCAGAAGAGATGATGAAACATCTGGTGATAGCTCTGCTGACTCATGAATCCAAGCATATATCAAACCGAAAAATAATGCCTCGGGATAAATACATCAAACATAGGTTGGAAAGATACTTAAATTACCTCTCACTACTATTTAATCTTGAGATCTAATCTAATAATTTAATAAAGATCACTAACCACCGGGTGACCCAAAACAAATATCAAATGTTTTAGATTTACAAAGCGAATATTTATTTATCAGTTTTTTTTCTTTTTTTTTCTCATGAATCCAAGGCACGACCCGTCGCTTCTGTGGATCCGGGCTGAACAATCTGTGTTCATTGGTTCGTCATCTTCGCTGCCCCAGGTGTCAGAGAGCGTTATTCGTACACTTTCATTGGATAGCTTTGCTGTCTCGTGTATAAGACCGCACAAGCTGTGCGCACTTGGAGTGGTAGCTTTATTGTGTGAAAATCTGGCTGCACCATCTGAGAATAGTTAGGGTTACTTCTGCAGTGTAACGTGTCAGCACTGGCCTTTACACTGTGTGCAGACATATGGGATAGCTCTGTTGTCTGGGGCAATGGCCTTTACACTGTGTGCACACATATGGGATAGCTCTGTTGTTTGGAGCACTGGCCTTTACACTGTGTGCACACATATGGGGTAGCTCTGTTGTCTGGGGCACCGGCCTTTACACTGTATGCACACATATGGGCTAGCTCTGTTGTCCGAGGCACCGGCCTTTGCACTGTGTGCACATGTATGGGGTAGCACTGTTGTCTGGGGCACCGGCCTTTACACTGTGTGCACACATATAGGGTAGCTCTGTTGTCTGGGGCACTGGCCTTTACACTGTGTGCACACATATGGGGTAGCTCTGTTGTCTGGGGCATTAGCCTTTACACTGTGTGCACACATATGGGGTAGGTCTGTTGTCTGGGGCACTGGCCTTTACACTGTGTGCACATATATGGGCTAGCTCTGTTGTCCGGGCACCATCCTTTACACTTTGTGCACACATATGGGGTAGCTCTGTTGTCCGGGGCACCGGCCTTTACACTGTGTGCAAACATATTCGATAGCTCTGTAGTCTGGGGCACTGGTCTTTACACAGTGTGCACACATATGGGGTAGCTCTGCTTTCCGGCGCACCGGACTTTACACTGTGTGCACATATATGGGGTAGCTCTGTTGTTCGGGACACTGGCCTTTACACTGTGTGCACACATATGGGATAGCTCTGTTGTCTGCGGCACTGGCATTTACACTTTTTGCACACATATGGGGTAGCTCTGTTGTCCAGGGCACCGGCCGTTACACTGTGTGCACACATATGGGGTAGCTCTGCTGTCCGGGGCACCGGCTTTTACACTGTGTGCACACATAGGGATAGCACAGTTGTCTGTGGCACTGGCCTTTACACTGTGTGCACACATATGGGATAGCTCTGCTGACTGGGGCACTGGCCTTTACACTCTGTGCACACATATGGGATAGCTCTGTTGTCCGGGGCACCAGCCTTTACACTGTGTGCACACATATGGGGTAGCTCTGTTGTCCGGGGCACTGCCCTTTACACGGAGTGCACACATATGGGGTAGCGCTGTTGTCTGGGGCACTGGCCTTTACACTGTGTGCACACATATGGGGTAGCTCTATTGTCCGGGGCATTGGCCTTTACACTCTGTGCACATATATGGGATAGCTCTGTTGTCTGGGGCACTGGCCTTTACACTGTGTGCACATATATGGGGTAGATCTGTTGTCTGGGGCACAGGCCTTTGCACTGTGTGCACACATATGGGATAGCTATGTTGTCTGGGGCACTGGCCTTTACTCTGTGTGCACACATATGGGGTAGCTCTGTTGTCTGGGGCACTGGCCTTTACACTGTGTGCACACAAATGGGATAGCTCTGCTGTGCGGGGCACCAACCTTTGTACTTTGTGCACACATATGGGTTAGCTCTGTTGTCTGGGGCACTGGCTTTCACACTGTGTGCACACATATGAGGTAGCTCTGCTGTGTGGGGGACCAGCCTTTGTACTGTGTGCTCTGTTGTCTGGATCACTGGCCTTTACACTGTGTGCACACATATGGGGCAGCTCTGTTGTCTGGGGCACTGGTCTTTACATTGTGTGCACACATATGTGGTAGCTCTGTTGTCTGGGGCACTGGCCTTTACACTGTGTGCACACATATGGGGCAGCTCTGTTTTCTGGGGCATAGCCTTTACCATGTGTGCACACATATGGGCTAACTCTGTTGTCCGGGCACCATCCTTTACACTTTGTGCACACATATGCGGTAGCTCTGTTGTCCGGGGCACTGGCCTTTACACAGTGTGCACACATATTGGATAGCTCTGTAGTCTGGGGCACTGGTCTTTACACAGTGTGCACACATATGGGGTAGCTCTGCTTTCCGGGGCACCGGACTTTACACTGTGTGCACATATATGGGGTAGCTCTGTTGTCCGGGGCACCGGCCTTTACACTGTGTGCACACTTATGGGATGGCTCTGTTGTCCGGGGCACCAGCCTTTACACTGTGTGCACACATATGGGATAGCTCTGTTGTCTGCGGCACTGGCATTTACACTGTGTGCACACATATGGGGTAGCTCTGTTGTCCGGGGCACCGTCCGTTACACTGTGTGCACACATATGGGGTAGCTCTGCTGTCCGGGGCACCGGCTTTTACACTGTGTGCACACAGAGCGATAGCACAGTTGTCTATGGCACTGGCCTTTACACTGTGTGCACACATATGGGATAGCTCTGCTGACTGGGGCACTGGCCTTTACACTCTGTGCACACATATGGGATAGCTCTGTTGTCTGGGGCACTGGCCTTTACACTGTCTGCACACATATGGGGTAGCTCTGTTGTCCGGGGCACTGGCCTTTACACTCTGTGCACATATATGGGATAGCTCTGTTGTCTGGGGCACTGGCCTTTACACTGTGTGCACACATATGGGGTAGCTCTGTTGTTCGGGCACCGGCCTTTGCACTGTGTGCACACATATGGGATAGCTCTGTTGTCTGGGGCACTGGCCTTTACACTCTGTGCACACATATGGGATAGATCTGTTGTCTGGGGCACTGGCCTTTACTCTGTGTGCACACATATGGGGTACCTCTGTTGTCTGGGGCACTGGCTTTTACACTGTGTGCACACATATGGGATAGCTCTGCTGTGCGGGGCACCAACCTTTGCACTTTGTGCACACATATGGGTTAGGTCTGTTGTCTGGGGCACTGGCTTTCACACTGTGTACACACATATGAGGTAGCTCTGCTGTGTGGGGCACCGGCCTTTGTACTGTGTGCACACATATGAGGTAGCTCTGTTGTCTGGATCACTGGCCTTTACACTGTGTGCACACATATGGGGCAGCTCTGATGTCTGGGGCACTGTTTTTTACATTGTGTGCACACATATGTGGTAGTTCTTTTGTCTGGAGCACTGGCCTTTACACTGTGTGCACACATATGGGGCAGCTCTGTTGTCTGGGGCATAGCCTTTACCATGTGTGCACACATATGGGTTAGCTCTGTCGTCTGGAGCACTGGCCCTTACACTGTGTGCACACATGTGGGGCAGCTCTGTTGTCTGGGGCATAGCCTTTACCATGTGTACACACATATGGGATAGCTCTGTTGTCTGGGGCATTGGCCTTTACACTGTGTGCACACATATGGTCTAGCTCTGTTGTCCAGGCACCAGCCTTTACACTGTGTGCACACATATAAGACAGCTCTGTTGTCTGGGGCACTGGTCTTTACACTGTGTGCACACATATGGGATAGCTCTGTTGTCTGGGGCACTGGCCTTTACACTGTGTGCACACATATGGGGTAGCTCTGTTGTCCGAGGCACTGGCCTTTACACTGTGTGCATACATATGGGATAGCTCTGTTGTCCGGGCACCGGCCTTTACACTGTGTGCACACATATGGGATAGCTCTGTTGTCTGGGGCATTGGCCTTTACACTGTGTGCACACATATGGGGTAGCTCTGTTGTCCTGGCACCAGCCTTTACACTGTGTGCACACATATGGGATAGCTCTGTTGTCCGGGGTACCGGCCTTTACACTGTGTGCACACATATGGGGTAGCTCTGTTGTCCAGGGCACTGGCCTTTACACTGTGTGCACACATATGGGGTAGCTCTGTTGTCCGGGCACCGGCCTTTACATTGTGCGCACACATATGGGGTAGCTCTGCTGTCCGGGGCACCTGCTTTTACACTGTGTGCACACATAGGGATAACACAGTTGTCTGTGGCACTGGCCTTTACACTGTTTGCACACATATGGGATAGCTCTGCTGACTGGGGCACTGGCCTTTACACTCTGTGCACACATATGGGATAGCTCTGTTGTCTGGGGCACCAGCCTTTACACTGTGTGCACACATATGGGGTAGCTCTGTTGTCCGGGGCACTGCCCTTTACACGGAGTGCACACATATGGGGTAGCGCTGTTGTCTGGGGCACTGGCCTTTACACTGTGTGCACACATATGGGGTAGCTCTATTGTCCGGGGCATTGGCCTTTACACTCTGTGCACATATATGGGATAGCTCTGTTGTCTGGGGCACTGGCCTTTACACTGTGTGCACATATATGGGGTAGATCTGTTGTCTGGGGCACAGGCCTTTGCACTGTGTGCACACATATGGGATAGCTCTGTTGTCTGGGGCACTGGCCATTACACTCTGTGCACACATATGGGATAGCTCTGTTGTCTGGGGCACTGGCCTTTACTCTGTGTGCACACATATGGGGTAGCTCTGTTGTCTGGGGCACTGGCCTTTACACTGTGTGCAAACAAATGGGATAGCTCTGCTGTGCGGGGCACCAACCTTTGTACTTTGTGCACACATATGGGTTAGCTCTATTGTCTGGGGCACTGGCTTTCACACTGTGTGCACACATATGAGGTAGCTCTGCTGTGTGGGGGACCAGCCTTTGTACTGTGTGCTCTGTTGTCTGGATCACTGGCCTTTACACTGTGTGCACACATATGGGGCAGCTCTGTTGTCTGGGGCACTGGTCTTTACATTGTGTGCACACATATGTGGTAGCTCTGTTGTCTGGGGCACTGGCCTTTACACTGTGTGCACACATATGGGGCAGCTCTGTTTTCTGGGGCATAGCCTTTACCATGTGTGCACACATATGGGCTAGCTCTGTTGTCCGGGCACCATCCTTTACACTTTGTGCACACATATGGGGTAGCTCTGTTGTCCGGGGCACTGGCCTTTACACTGTGTGCACACATATGGGATAGCTCTGTAGTCTGGGGCACTGGTCTTTACACAGTGTGCACACATATGGGCTAGCTCTGCTTTCCGGGGCACCGGACTTTACACTGTGTGCACATATATGGGGTAGCTCTGTTGTCCGGGGCACCGGCCTTTACACTGTGTGCACACATATGGGATGGCTCTGTTGTCCGGGGCACCAGCCTTTACACTGTGTACACACATATGGGATAGCTTTGTTGTCTGCGGCACTGGCATTTACACTGTGTGCACACATATGGGGTAGCTCTGTTGTCCGGGGCACCGGCCGTTACACTGTGTGCACACATATGGGGCAGCTCTGCTGTCCGGGGCACCGGCTTTTACACTGTGTGCACACAGAGCGATAGCACAGTTGTCTATGGCACTGGCCTTTACACTGTGTGCACACATATGGGATAGCTCTGCTGACTGGGGCACTGGCCTTTACACTCTGTGCACACATATGGGATAGCTCTGTTGTCTGGGGCACTGGCCTTTACACTGTCTGCACACATATGGGGTAGCTCTGTTGTCCGGGGCACTGGCCTTTACACTCTGTGCACATATATGGGATAGCTCTGTTGTCTGGGGCACTGGCCTTTACACTGTGTGCACACATATGGGGTAGCTCTGTTGTTCGGGCACCGGCCTTTGCACTGTGTGCACACATATGGGATAGCTCTGTTGTCTGGGGCACTGGCCTTTACACTCTGTGCACACATATGGGATAGATCTGTTGTCTGGGGCACTGGCCTTTACTCTGTGTGCACACATATGGGGTAGCTCTGTTGTCTGGGGCACTGGCTTTTACACTGTGTGCACACATATGGGATAGCTCTGCTGTGCGGGGCACCAACCTTTGCACTTTGTGCACACATATGGGTTAGGTCTGTTGTCTGGGGCACTGGCTTTCACACTGTGTACACACATATGAGGTAGCTCTGCTGTGTGGGGCACCGGCCTTTGTACTGTGTGCACACATATGGGGTAGCTCTGTTGTCTGGATCACTGGCCTTTACACTGTGTGCACACATATGGGGCAGCTCTGATGTCTGGGGCACTGTTTTTTACATTGTGTGCACACATATGTGGTAGTTCTTTTGTCTGGAGCACTGGCCTTTACACTGTGTGCACACATATGGGGCAGCTCTGTTGTCTGGGGCATAGCCTTTACCATGTGTGCACACATATGGGTTAGCTCTGTCGTCTGGAGCACTGGCCTTTACACTGTGTGCACACATGTGGGGCAGCTCTGTTGTCTGGGGCATAGCCTTTACCATGTGTGCACACATATGGGATAGCTCTGTTGTCTGGGGCATTGGCCTTTACACTGTGTGCACACATATGGTCTAGCTCTGTTGTCCAGGCACCAGCCTTTACACTGTGTGCACACATATGGGACAGCTCTGTTGTCTGGGGCACTGGTCTTTACACTGTGTGAACACATATGGGATAGCTCTGTTGTCTGGGGCACTGGCCTTTACACTGTGTGCACACATATGGGGTAGCTCTGTTGTCCGAGGCACTGGCCTTTACACTGTGTGCATACATATGGGATAGCTCTGTTATCCGGGCACCGGCCTTTACACTGTGTGCATACATATGGGATAGCTCTGTTGTCCGGGCACCGGTCTTTACACTGTGTGCACACATATGGGGTAGCTCTGTTGTCCAGGGCATTGGCCTTTACACTGTGTGCACACATATGGGGTAGCTCTGTTGTCCTGGCACCAGCCTTTACACTGTGTGCACACATATGGGATAGCTCTGTTGTCCGGGGTACCGGCCTTTACACTGTGTGCACACATATGGGGTAGCTCTGTTGTCCAGGGCACTGGCCTTTACACTGTGTGCACACATATGGGGTAGCTCTGTTGTCCGGGCACCGGCCTTTACATTGTGCGCACACATATGGGATAGCTCTGTTGTCTGGGGCACTGGTCTTTACACTCTGTGCACACATATGGGGTAGCTCCGTTGTCCGGGGCACTGGTCTTTACACTGTGTGCACACATATGGAGTAGCTCTGTTGTGCGAGGCACGGGCCTTTACACTGTGTGCACACATATGGGGTAGCTCTATTGTCCGAGGCACCGGCCTTTACACTGTGTGCACACATATGGGGTAGCTCTGTTGTCTGAGGCAACGGCCTTTGCACTGTGTGCACATGTATGGGGTAGCTCTGTTGTCCGAGGCACCAGCCTTTGCACTGTGTGCACACATATGGGGTAGCTCTGTTGTCCGAGGCACCGGCCTTTACACTGTATGCACACATATGGGCTAGCTCTGTTGTCCGAGGCACCGGCCTTTGCACTGTGTGCACATGTATGGGGTAGCACTGTTGTCTGGGGCACCGGCCTTTACACTGTGTGCACACATATAGGGTAGCTCTGTTGTCTGGGGCACTGGCCTTTACTCTGTGTGCACACATATGGGGTAGCTCTGTTGTCTGAGGCAACGGCCTTTGCACTGTGTGCACATGTATGGGGTAGCTCTGTTGTCCGAGGCACCAGCCTTTGCACTGTGTGCACACATATGGGGTAGCTCTGTTGTCCGAGGCACCGGCCTTTACACTGTGTGCACACATATAGGGTAGCTCTGTTGTCTGGGGCACTGGCCTTTACTCTGTGTGCACACATATGGGGTAGCTCTGTTGTCTGAGGCAACGGCCTTTGCACTGTGTGCACATGTATGGGGTAGCACTGTTGTCTGGGGCACCGGCCTTTACACTGTGTGCACACATATAGGGTAGCTCTGTTGTCTGGGGCACTGGCCTTTACACTGTGTGCACACATATGGGGTAGCTCTGTTGTCTGGGGCATTAGCCTTTACACTGTGTGCACACATATGGGGTAGGTCTGTTGTCTGGGGCACTGGCCTTTACACTGTGTGCACATATATGGGCTAGCTCTGTTGTCCGGGCACCATCCTTTACACTTTGTGCACACATATGGGGTAGCTCTGTTGTCCGGGGCACCGGCCTTTACACTGTGTGCAAACATATTCGATAGCTCTGTAGTCTGGGGCACTGGTCTTTACACAGTGTGCACACATATGGGGTAGCTCTGCTTTCCGGCGCACCGGACTTTACACTGTGTGCACATATATGGGGTAGCTCTGTTGTTCGGGACACTGGCCTTTACACTGTGTGCACACATATGGGATAGCTCTGTTGTCTGCGGCACTGGCATTTACACTTTTTGCACACATATGGGGTAGCTCTGTTGTCCAGGGCACCGGCCGTTACACTGTGTGCACACATATGGGGTAGCTCTGCTGTCCGGGGCACCGGCTTTTACACTGTGTGCACACATAGGGATAGCACAGTTGTCTGTGGCACTGGCCTTTACACTGTGTGCACACATATGGGATAGCTCTGCTGACTGGGGCACTGGCCTTTACACTCTGTGCACACATATGGGATAGCTCTGTTGTCCGGGGCACCAGCCTTTACACTGTGTGCACACATATGGGGTAGCTCTGTTGTCCGGGGCACTGCCCTTTACACGGAGTGCACACATATGGGGTAGCGCTGTTGTCTGGGGCACTGGCCTTTACACTGTGTGCACACATATGGGGTAGCTCTATTGTCCGGGGCATTGGCCTTTACACTCTGTGCACATATATGGGATAGCTCTGTTGTCTGGGGCACTGGCCTTTACACTGTGTGCACATATATGGGGTAGATCTGTTGTCTGGGGCACAGGCCTTTGCACTTTGTGCACACATATGGGATAGCTCTGTTGTCTGGGGCACTGGCCATTACACTCTGTGCACACATATGGGATAGCTATGTTGTCTGGGGCACTGGCCTTTACTCTGTGTGCACACATATGGGGTAGCTCTGTTGTCTGGGGCACTGGCCTTTACACTGTGTGCACACAAATGGGATAGCTCTGCTGTGCGGGGCACCAACCTTTGTACTTTGTGCACACATATGGGTTAGCTCTGTTGTCTGGGGCACTGGCTTTCACACTGTGTGCACACATATGAGGTAGCTCTGCTGTGTGGGGGACCAGCCTTTGTACTGTGTGCTCTGTTGTCTGGATCACTGGCCTTTACACTGTGTGCACACATATGGGGCAGCTCTGTTGTCTGGGGCACTGGTCTTTACATTGTGTGCACACATATGTGGTAGCTCTGTTGTCTGGGGCACTGGCCTTTACACTGTGTGCACACATATGGGGCAGCTCTGTTTTCTGGGGCATAGCCTTTACCATGTGTGCACACATATGGGCTAGCTCTGTTGTCCGGGCACCATCCTTTACACTTTGTGCACACATATGCGGTAGCTCTGTTGTCCGGGGCACTGGCCTTTACACAGTGTGCACACATATGGGATAGCTCTGTAGTCTGGGGCACTGGTCTTTACACAGTGTGCACACATATGGGGTAGCTCTGCTTTCCGGGGCACCGGACTTTACACTGTGTGCACATATATGGGGTAGCTCTGTTGTCCGGGGCACCGGCCTTTACACTGTGTGCACACTTATGGGATGGCTCTGTTGTCCGGGGCACCAGCCTTTACACTGTGTGCACACATATGGGATAGCTCTGTTGTCTGCGGCACTGGCATTTACACTGTGTGCACACATATGGGGTAGCTCTGTTGTCCGGGGCACCGGCCGTTACACTGTGTGCACACATATGGGGTAGCTCTGCTGTCCGGGGCACCGGCTTTTACACTATGTGCACACAGAGCGATAGCACAGTTGTCTATGGCACTGGCCTTTACACTGTGTGCACACATATGGGATAGCTCTGCTGACTGGGGCACTGGCCTTTACACTCTGTGCACACATATGGGATAGCTCTGTTGTCTGGGGCACTGGCCTTTACACTGTCTGCACACATATGGGGTAGCTCTGTTGTCCGGGGCACTGGCCTTTACACTCTGTGCACATATATGGGATAGCTCTGTTGTCTGGGGCACTAGCCTTTACACTGTGTGCACACATATGGGGTAGCTCTGTTGTTCGGGCACCGGCCTTTGCACTGTGTGCACACATATGGGATAGCTCTGTTGTCTGGGGCACTGGCCTTTACACTCTGTGCACACATATGGGATAGATCTGTTGTCTGGGGCACTGGCCTTTACTCTGTGTGCACACATATGGGGTAGCTCTGTTGTCTGGGGCACTGGCTTTTACACTGTGTGCACACATATGGGATAGCTCTGCTGTGCGGGGCACCAACCTTTGCACTTTGTGCACACATATGGGTTAGGTCTGTTGTCTGGGGCACTGGCTTTCACACTGTGTACACACATATGAGGTAGCTCTGCTGTGTGGGGCACCGGCCTTTGTACTGTGTGCACACATATGAGGTAGCTCTGTTGTCTGGATCACTGGCCTTTACACTGTGTGCACACATATGGGGCAGCTCTGATGTCTGGGGCACTGTTTTTTACATTGTGTGCACACATATGTGGTAGTTCTTTTGTCTGGAGCACTGGCCTTTACACTGTGTGCACACATATGGGGCAGCTCTGTTGTCTGGGGCATAGCCTTTACCATGTGTGCACACATATGGGTTAGCTCTGTCGTCTGGAGCACTGGCCTTTACACTGTGTGCACACATGTGGGGCAGCTCTGTTGTCTGGGGCATAGCCTTTACCATGTGTGCACACATATGGGATAGCTCTGTTGTCTGGGGCATTGGCCTTTACACTGTGTGCACACATATGGTCTAGCTCTGTTGTCCAGGCACCAGCCTTTACACTGTGTGCACACATATGGGACAGCTCTGTTGTCTGGGGCACTGGTCTTTACACTGTGTGCACACATATGGGATAGCTCTGTTGTCTGGGGCACTGGCCTTTACACTGTGTGCACACATATGGGGTAGCTCTGTTGTCCGAGGCACTGGCCTTTACACTGTGTGCATACATATGGGATAGCTCTGTTGTCCGGGCACCGGCCTTTACACTGTGTGCACACATATGGGATAGCTCTGTTGTCTGGGGCATTGGCCTTTACACTGTGTGCACACATATGGGGTAGCTCTGTTGTCCTGGCACCAGCCTTTACACTGTGTGCACACATATGGGATAGCTCTGTTGTCCGGGGTACCGGCCTTTACACTGTGTGCACACATATGGGGTAGCTCTGTTGTCCAGGGCACTGGCCTTTACACTGTGTGCACACATATGGGGTAGCTCTGTTGTCCGGGCACCGGCCTTTACATTGTGCGCACACATATGGGGTAGCTCTGCTGTCCGGGGCACCGGCTTTTACACTGTGTGCACACATAGGGATAGCACAGTTGTCTGTGGCACTGGCCTTTACACTGTTTGCACACATATGGGATAGCTCTGCTGACTGGGGCACTGGCCTTTACACTCTGTGCACACATATGGGATAGCTCTGTTGTCTGGGGCACCAGCCTTTACACTGTGTGCACACATATGGGGTAGCTCTGTTGTCCGGGGCACTGCCCTTTACACGGAGTGCACACATATGGGGTAGCGCTGTTGTCTGGGGCACTGGCCTTTACACTGTGTGCACACATATGGGGTAGCTCTATTGTCCGGGGCATTGGCCTTTACACTCTGTGCACATATATGGGATAGCTCTGTTGTCTGGGGCACTGGCCTTTACCTTGTGTGCACAAATATGGGGTAGATCTGTTGTCTGGGGCACAGGCCTTTGCACTGTGTGCACACATATGGGATAGCTCTGTTGTCTGGGGCACTGGCCATTACACTCTGTGCACACATATGGGATAGCTCTGTTGTCTGGGGCACTGGCCTTTACTCTGTGTGCACACATATGGGGTAGCTCTGTTGTCTGGGGCACTGGCCTTTACACTGTGTGCAAACAAATGGGATAGCTCTGCTGTGCGGGGCACCAACCTTTGTACTTTGTGCAAACATATGGGTTAGCTCTGTTGTCTGGGGCACTGGCTTTCACACTGTGTGCACACATATGAGGTAGCTCTGCTGTGTGGGGGACCAGCCTTTGTACTGTGTGCTCTGTAGTCTGGATCACTGGCCTTTACACTGTGTGCACACATATGGGGCAGCTCTGTTGTCTGGGGCACTGGTCTTTACATTGTGTGCACACATATGTGGTAGCTCTGTTGTCTGGGGCACTGGCCTTTACACTGTGTGCACACATATGGGGCAGCTCTGTTTTCTGGGGCATAGCCTTTACCATGTGTGCACACATATGGGCTAGCTCTGTTGTCCGGGCACCATCCTTTACACTTTGTGCACACATATGGGGTAGCTCTGTTGTCCGGGGCACTGGCCTTTACACTGTGTGCACACATATGGGATAGCTCTGTAGTCTGGGGCACTGGTCTTTACACAGTGTGCACACATATGGGCTAGCTCTGCTTTCCGGGGCACCGGACTTTACACTGTGTGCACATATATGGGGTAGCTCTGTTGTCCGGGGCACCGGCCTTTACACTGTGTGCACACATATGGGATGGCTCTGTTGTCCGGGGCACCAGCCTTTACACTGTGTGCACACATATGGGATAGCTCTGTTGTCTGCGGCACTGGCATTTACACTGTGTGCACACATATGGGGTAGCTCTGTTGTCCGGGGCACCGGCCGTTACACTGTGTGCACACATATGGGGTAGCTCTGCTGTCCGGGGCACCGGCTTTTACACTGTGTGCACACAGAGCGATAGCACAGTTGTCTATGGCACTGGCCTTTACACTGTGTGCACACATATGGGATAGCTCTGCTGACTGGGGCACTGGCCTTTACACTCTGTGCACACATATGGGATAGCTCTGTTGTCTGGGGCACTGGCCTTTACACTGTCTGCACACATATGGGGTAGCTCTGTTGTCCGGGGCACTGGCCTTTACACTCTGTGCACATATATGGGATAGCTCTGTTGTCTGGGGCACTGGCCTTTACACTGTGTGCACACATATGGGGTAGCTCTGTTGTTCGGGCACCGGCCTTTGCACTGTGTGCACACATATGGGATAGCTCTGTTGTCTGGGGCACTGGCCTTTACACTCTGTGCACACATATGGGATAGATCTGTTGTCTGGGGCACTGGCCTTTACTCTGTGTGCACACATATGGGGTAGCTCTGTTGTCTGGGGCACTGGCTTTTACACTGTGTGCACACATATGGGATAGCTCTGCTGTGCGGGGCACCAACCTTTGCACTTTGTGCACACATATGGGTTAGGTCTGTTGTCTGGGGCACTGGCTTTCACACTGTGTACACACATATGAGGTAGCTCTGCTGTGTGGGGCACCGGCCTTTGTACTGTGTGCACACATATGGGGTAGCTCTGTTGTCTGGATCACTGGCCTTTACACTGTGTGCACACATATGGGGCAGCTCTGATGTCTGGGGCACAGTTTTTTACATTGTGTGCACACATATGTGGTAGTTCTTTTGTCTGGAGCACTGGCCTTTACACTGTGTGCACACATATGGGGCAGCTCTGTTGTCTGGGGCATAGCCTTTACCATGTGTGCACACATATGGGTTAGCTCTGTCGTCTGGAGCACTGGCCTTTACACTGTGTGCACACATGTGGGGCAGCTCTGTTGTCTGGGGCATAGCCTTTACCATGTGTGCACACATATGGGATAGCTCTGTTGTCTGGGGCATTGGCCTTTACACTGTGTGCACACATATGGTCTAGCTCTGTTGTCCAGGCACCAGCCTTTACACTGTGTTCACACATATGGGACAGCTCTGTTGTCTGGGGCACTGGTCTTTACACTGTGTGAACACATATGGGATAGCTCTGTTGTCTGGGGCACTGGCCTTTACACTGTGTGCACACATATGGGGTAGCTCTGTTGTCCGAGGCACTGGCCTTTACACTGTGTGCATACATATGGGATAGCTCTGTTGTCCGGGCACCGGCCTTTACACTGTGCATACATATGGGATAGCTCTGTTGTCCGGGCACCGGTCTTTACACTGTGTGCACACATATGGGGTAGCTCTGTTGTCCAGGGCATTGGCCTTTACACTGTGTGCACACATATGGGGTAGCTCTGTTGTCCTGGCACCAGCCTTTACACTGTGTGCACACATATGGGATAGCTCTGTTGTCCGGGGTACCGGCCTTTACACTGTGTGCACACATATGGGGTAGCTCTGTTGTCCAGGGCACTGGCCTTTACACTGTGTGCACACATATGGGGGAGCTCTGTTGTCCGGGCACCGGCCTTTACATTGTGCGCACACATATGGGATAGCTCTGTTGTCTGGGGCACTGGTCTTTACACTCTGTGCACACATATGGGGTAGCTCCGTTGTCCGGGGCACTGGTCTTTACACTGTGTGCACACATATGGAGTAGCTCTGTTGTCCGAGGCACGGGCCTTTACACTGTGTGCACACATATGGGGTAGCTCTATTGTCTGAGGCACCGGCCTTTACACTGTGTGCACACATATGGGGTAGCTCTGTTGTCTGAGGCAACGGCCTTTGCACTGTGTGCACATGTGTGGGGTAGCTCTGTTGTCCGAGGCACCAGCCTTTGCACTGTGTGCACACATATGGGGTAGCTCTGTTGTCCGAGGCACCGGCCTTTACACTGTATGCACACATATGGGCTAGCTCTGTTGTCCGAGGCACCGGCCTTTGCACTGTGTGCACATGTATGGGGTAGCACTGTTGTCTGGGGCACCGGCCTTTACACTGTGTGCACACATATAGGGTAGCTCTGTTGTCTGGGGCACTGGCCTTTACTCTGTGTGCACACATATGGGATAGCTCTGTTGTCCAGAGCACTGGCCTTTACACTGTTTGCACATATATGGGATAGCTCTGTTCTCTGGGGCACCGGCCTTTACACTGTGTGCACACGTATGGGATAGCTCTTTTTCTAGGGCACCGGCCTTTACTCTGTGTGCACACATATGGGATAGCTCAGTTGTCTGGGGCACCAGCCTTTATACTGTGTGCACACATATTTGATAAATCTGTTGTCTAGGGCACTGGTCTTTACACTGTGTGCACACATATGTGATAGCTCTGTTGTCCGGGGCACTGGCCTTTACACTGTGTGCACACATATGGGGTAGCTCTGTTGTCCGAGGAACTGGCCTTTACACTGTGTGCACACATATGGGATAGCTCTGCTGTCTGGGGCACTGGCCTTTACACTATGTGCACACATATGGGTTAGCTCTGCTGTCTGGGGCACTGGCCTTTACACTGTGTGCACACATATGGGGTAGGTCTGTTGTCTGGGGCACTGGCCTTTACACTGTGTGCACATATATGGGCTAGCTCTGTTGTCCGGGCACCATCCTTTACACTTTGTGCACACATATGGGGTAGCTCTGTTGTCCGGGGCACCGGCCTTTACACTGTGTGCAAACATATTCGATAGCTCTGTAGTCTGGGGCACTGGTCTTTACACAGTGTGCACACATATGGGGTAGCTCTGCTTTCCGGCGCACCGGACTTTACACTGTGTGCACATATATGGGGTAGCTCTGTTGTTCGGGACACTGGCCTTTACACTGTGTGCACACATATGGGATAGCTCTGTTGTCTGCGGCACTGGCATTTACACTTTTTGCACACATATGGGGTAGCTCTGTTGTCCAGGGCACCGGCCGTTACACTGTGTGCACACATATGGGGTAGCTCTGCTGTCCGGGGCACCGGCTTTTACACTGTGTGCACACATAGGGATAGCACAGTTGTCTGTGGCACTGGCCTTTACACTGTGTGCACACATATGGGATAGCTCTGCTGACTGGGGCACTGGCCTTTACACTCTGTGCACACATATGGGATAGCTCTGTTGTCCGGGGCACCAGCCTTTACACTGTGTGCACACATATGGGGTAGCTCTGTTGTCCGGGGCACTGCCCTTTACACGGAGTGCACACATATGGGGTAGCGCTGTTGTCTGGGGCACTGGCCTTTACACTGTGTGCACACATATGGGGTAGCTCTATTGTCCGGGGCATTGGCCTTTACACTCTGTGCACATATATGGGATAGCTCTGTTGTCTGGGGCACTGGCCTTTACACTGTGTGCACATATATGGGGTAGATCTGTTGTCTGGGGCACAGGCCTTTGCACTGTGTGCACACATATGGGATAGCTCTGTTGTCTGGGGCACTGGCCATTACACTCTGTGCACACATATGGGATAGCTATGTTGTCTGGGGCACTGGCCTTTACTCTGTGTGCACACATATGGGGTAGCTCTGTTGTCTGGGGCACTGGCCTTTACACTGTGTGCACACAAATGGGATAGCTCTGCTGTGCGGGGCACCAACCTTTGTACTTTGTGCACACATATGGGTTAGCTCTGTTGTCTGGGGCACTGGCTTTCACACTGTGTGCACACATATGAGGTAGCTCTGCTGTGTGGGGGACCAGCCTTTGTACTGTGTGCTCTGTTGTCTGGATCACTGGCCTTTACACTGTGTGCACACATATGGGGCAGCTCTGTTGTCTGGGGCACTGGTCTTTACATTGTGTGCACACATATGTGGTAGCTCTGTTGTCTGGGGCACTGGCCTTTACACTGTGTGCACACATATGGGGCAGCTCTGTTTTCTGGGGCATAGCCTTTACCATGTGTGCACACATATGGGCTAGCTCTGTTGTCCGGGCACCATCCTTTACACTTTGTGCACACATATGCGGTAGCTCTGTTGTCCGGGGCACTGGCCTTTACACAGTGTGCACACATATGGGATAGCTCTGTAGTCTGGGGCACTGGTCTTTACACAGTGTGCACACATATGGGGTAGCTCTGCTTTCCGGGGCACCGGACTTTACACTGTGTGCACATATATGGGGTAGCTCTGTTGTCCGGGGCACCGGCCTTTACACTGTGTGCACACTTATGGGATGGCTCTGTTGTCCGGGGCACCAGCCTTTACACTGTGTGCACACATATGGGATAGCTCTGTTGTCTGCGGCACTGGCATTTACACTGTGTGCACACATATGGGGTAGCTCTGTTGTCCGGGGCACCGGCCGTTACACTGTGTGCACACATATGGGGTAGCTCTGCTGTCCGGGGCACCGGCTTTTACACTATGTGCACACAGAGCGATAGCACAGTTGTCTATGGCACTGGCCTTTACACTGTGTGCACACATATGGGATAGCTCTGCTGACTGGGGCACTGGCCTTTACACTCTGTGCACACATATGGGATAGCTCTGTTGTCTGGGGCACTGGCCTTTACACTGTCTGCACACATATGGGGTAGCTCTGTTGTCCGGGGCACTGGCCTTTACACTCTGTGCACATATATGGGATAGCTCTGTTGTCTGGGGCACTAGCCTTTACACTGTGTGCACACATATGGGGTAGCTCTGTTGTTCGGGCACCGGCCTTTGCACTGTGTGCACACATATGGGATAGCTCTGTTGTCTGGGGCACTGGCCTTTACACTCTGTGCACACATATGGGATAGATCTGTTGTCTGGGGCACTGGCCTTTACTCTGTGTGCACACATATGGGGTAGCTCTGTTGTCTGGGGCACTGGCTTTTACACTGTGTGCACACATATGGGATAGCTCTGCTGTGCGGGGCACCAACCTTTGCACTTTGTGCACACATATGGGTTAGGTCTGTTGTCTGGGGCACTGGCTTTCACACTGTGTACACACATATGAGGTAGCTCTGCTGTGTGGGGCACCGGCCTTTGTACTGTGTGCACACATATGAGGTAGCTCTGTTGTCTGGATCACTGGCCTTTACACTGTGTGCACACATATGGGGCAGCTCTGATGTCTGGGGCACTGTTTTTTACATTGTGTGCACACATATGTGGTAGTTCTTTTGTCTGGAGCACTGGCCTTTACACTGTGTGCACACATATGGGGCAGCTCTGTTGTCTGGGGCATAGCCTTTACCATGTGTGCACACATATGGGTTAGCTCTGTCGTCTGGAGCACTGGCCTTTACACTGTGTGCACACATGTGGGGCAGCTCTGTTGTCTGGGGCATAGCCTTTACCATGTGTGCACACATATGGGATAGCTCTGTTGTCTGGGGCATTGGCCTTTACACTGTGTGCACACATATGGTCTAGCTCTGTTGTCCAGGCACCAGCCTTTACACTGTGTGCACACATATGGGACAGCTCTGTTGTCTGGGGCACTGGTCTTTACACTGTGTGCACACATATGGGATAGCTCTGTTGTCTGGGGCACTGGCCTTTACACTGTGTGCACACATATGGGGTAGCTCTGTTGTCCGAGGCACTGGCCTTTACACTGTGTGCATACATATGGGATAGCTCTGTTGTCCGGGCACCGGCCTTTACACTGTGTGCACACATATGGGATAGCTCTGTTGTCTGGGGCATTGGCCTTTACACTGTGTGCACACATATGGGGTAGCTCTGTTGTCCTGGCACCAGCCTTTACACTGTGTGCACACATATGGGATAGCTCTGTTGTCCGGGGTACCGGCCTTTACACTGTGTGCACACATATGGGGTAGCTCTGTTGTCCAGGGCACTGGCCTTTACACTGTGTGCACACATATGGGGTAGCTCTGTTGTCCGGGCACCGGCCTTTACATTGTGCGCACACATATGGGGTAGCTCTGCTGTCCGGGGCACCGGCTTTTACACTGTGTGCACACATAGGGATAGCACAGTTGTCTGTGGCACTGGCCTTTACACTGTTTGCACACATATGGGATAGCTCTGCTGACTGGGGCACTGGCCTTTACACTCTGTGCACACATATGGGATAGCTCTGTTGTCTGGGGCACCAGCCTTTACACTGTGTGCACACATATGGGGTAGCTCTGTTGTCCGGGGCACTGCCCTTTACACGGAGTGCACACATATGGGGTAGCGCTGTTGTCTGGGGCACTGGCCTTTACACTGTGTGCACACATATGGGGTAGCTCTATTGTCCGGGGCATTGGCCTTTACACTCTGTGCACATATATGGGATAGCTCTGTTGTCTGGGGCACTGGCCTTTACCTTGTGTGCACAAATATGGGGTAGATCTGTTGTCTGGGGCACAGGCCTTTGCACTGTGTGCACACATATGGGATAGCTCTGTTGTCTGGGGCACTGGCCATTACACTCTGTGCACACATATGGGATAGCTCTGTTGTCTGGGGCACTGGCCTTTACTCTGTGTGCACACATATGGGGTAGCTCTGTTGTCTGGGGCACTGGCCTTTACACTGTGTGCAAACAAATGGGATAGCTCTGCTGTGCGGGGCACCAACCTTTGTACTTTGTGCAAACATATGGGTTAGCTCTGTTGTCTGGGGCACTGGCTTTCACACTGTGTGCACACATATGAGGTAGCTCTGCTGTGTGGGGGACCAGCCTTTGTACTGTGTGCTCTGTAGTCTGGATCACTGGCCTTTACACTGTGTGCACACATATGGGGCAGCTCTGTTGTCTGGGGCACTGGTCTTTACATTGTGTGCACACATATGTGGTAGCTCTGTTGTCTGGGGCACTGGCCTTTACACTGTGTGCACACATATGGGGCAGCTCTGTTTTCTGGGGCATAGCCTTTACCATGTGTGCACACATATGGGCTAGCTCTGTTGTCCGGGCACCATCCTTTACACTTTGTGCACACATATGGGGTAGCTCTGTTGTCCGGGGCACTGGCCTTTACACTGTGTGCACACATATGGGATAGCTCTGTAGTCTGGGGCACTGGTCTTTACACAGTGTGCACACATATGGGCTAGCTCTGCTTTCCGGGGCACCGGACTTTACACTGTGTGCACATATATGGGGTAGCTCTGTTGTCCGGGGCACCGGCCTTTACACTGTGTGCACACATATGGGATGGCTCTGTTGTCCGGGGCACCAGCCTTTACACTGTGTGCACACATATGGGATAGCTCTGTTGTCTGCGGCACTGGCATTTACACTGTGTGCACACATATGGGGTAGCTCTGTTGTCCGGGGCACCGGCCGTTACACTGTGTGCACACATATGGGGTAGCTCTGCTGTCCGGGGCACCGGCTTTTACACTGTGTGCACACAGAGCGATAGCACAGTTGTCTATGGCACTGGCCTTTACACTGTGTGCACACATATGGGATAGCTCTGCTGACTGGGGCACTGGCCTTTACACTCTGTGCACACATATGGGATAGCTCTGTTGTCTGGGGCACTGGCCTTTACACTGTCTGCACACATATGGGGTAGCTCTGTTGTCCGGGGCACTGGCCTTTACACTCTGTGCACATATATGGGATAGCTCTGTTGTCTGGGGCACTGGCCTTTACACTGTGTGCACACATATGGGGTAGCTCTGTTGTTCGGGCACCGGCCTTTGCACTGTGTGCACACATATGGGATAGCTCTGTTGTCTGGGGCACTGGCCTTTACACTCTGTGCACACATATGGGATAGATCTGTTGTCTGGGGCACTGGCCTTTACTCTGTGTGCACACATATGGGGTAGCTCTGTTGTCTGGGGCACTGGCTTTTACACTGTGTGCACACATATGGGATAGCTCTGCTGTGCGGGGCACCAACCTTTGCACTTTGTGCACACATATGGGTTAGGTCTGTTGTCTGGGGCACTGGCTTTCACACTGTGTACACACATATGAGGTAGCTCTGCTGTGTGGGGCACCGGCCTTTGTACTGTGTGCACACATATGGGGTAGCTCTGTTGTCTGGATCACTGGCCTTTACACTGTGTGCACACATATGGGGCAGCTCTGATGTCTGGGGCACAGTTTTTTACATTGTGTGCACACATATGTGGTAGTTCTTTTGTCTGGAGCACTGGCCTTTACACTGTGTGCACACATATGGGGCAGCTCTGTTGTCTGGGGCATAGCCTTTACCATGTGTGCACACATATGGGTTAGCTCTGTCGTCTGGAGCACTGGCCTTTACACTGTGTGCACACATGTGGGGCAGCTCTGTTGTCTGGGGCATAGCCTTTACCATGTGTGCACACATATGGGATAGCTCTGTTGTCTGGGGCATTGGCCTTTACACTGTGTGCACACATATGGTCTAGCTCTGTTGTCCAGGCACCAGCCTTTACACTGTGTTCACACATATGGGACAGCTCTGTTGTCTGGGGCACTGGTCTTTACACTGTGTGAACACATATGGGATAGCTCTGTTGTCTGGGGCACTGGCCTTTACACTGTGTGCACACATATGGGGTAGCTCTGTTGTCCGAGGCACTGGCCTTTACACTGTGTGCATACATATGGGATAGCTCTGTTGTCCGGGCACCGGCCTTTACACTGTGCATACATATGGGATAGCTCTGTTGTCCGGGCACCGGTCTTTACACTGTGTGCACACATATGGGGTAGCTCTGTTGTCCAGGGCATTGGCCTTTACACTGTGTGCACACATATGGGGTAGCTCTGTTGTCCTGGCACCAGCCTTTACACTGTGTGCACACATATGGGATAGCTCTGTTGTCCGGGGTACCGGCCTTTACACTGTGTGCACACATATTGGGTAGCTCTGTTGTCCAGGGCACTGGCCTTTACACTGTGTGCACACATATGGGGGAGCTCTGTTGTCCGGGCACCGGCCTTTACATTGTGCGCACACATATGGGATAGCTCTGTTGTCTGGGGCACTGGTCTTTACACTCTGTGCACACATATGGGGTAGCTCCGTTGTCCGGGGCACTGGTCTTTACACTGTGTGCACACATATGGAGTAGCTCTGTTGTCCGAGGCACGGGCCTTTACACTGTGTGCACACATATGGGGTAGCTCTATTGTCTGAGGCACCGGCCTTTACACTGTGTGCACACATATGGGGTAGCTCTGTTGTCTGAGGCAACGGCCTTTGCACTGTGTGCACATGTGTGGGGTAGCTCTGTTGTCCGAGGCACCAGCCTTTGCACTGTGTGCACACATATGGGGTAGCTCTGTTGTCCGAGGCACCGGCCTTTACACTGTATGCACACATATGGGCTAGCTCTGTTGTCCGAGGCACCGGCCTTTGCACTGTGTGCACATGTATGGGGTAGCACTGTTGTCTGGGGCACCGGCCTTTACACTGTGTGCACACATATAGGGTAGCTCTGTTGTCTGGGGCACTGGCCTTTACTCTGTGTGCACACATATGGGATAGCTCTGTTGTCCAGAGCACTGGCCTTTACACTGTTTGCACATATATGGGATAGCTCTGTTCTCTGGGGCACCGGCCTTTACACTGTGTGCACACGTATGGGATAGCTCTTTTTCTAGGGCACCGGCCTTTACTCTGTGTGCACACATATGGGATAGCTCAGTTGTCTGGGGCACCAGCCTTTATACTGTGTGCACACATATTTGATAAATCTGTTGTCTAGGGCACTGGTCTTTACACTGTGTGCACACATATGTGATAGCTCTGTTGTCCGGGGCACTGGCCTTTACACTGTGTGCACACATATGGGGTAGCTCTGTTGTCCGAGGAACTGGCCTTTACACTGTGTGCACACATATGGGATAGCTCTGCTGTCTGGGGCACTGGCCTTTACACTATGTGCACACATATGGGTTAGCTCTGCTGTCTGGGGCACTGGCCTTTACACTGTGTGCACACATATGGGGTAGCTCTGTTGTCCAGGGCACTGGCCTTTACACTGTGTGCACACATATGGGGTAGCTCTGTTGTCCGGGCACCGGCCTTTACATTGTGCGCACACATATGGGGTAGCTCTGCTGTCCGGGGCACCGGCTTTTACACTGTGTGCACACATAGGGATAGCACAGTTGTCTGTGGCACTGGCCTTTACACTGTTTGCACACATATGGGATAGCTCTGCTGACTGGGGCACTGGCCTTTACACTCTGTGCACACATATGGGATAGCTCTGTTGTCTGGGGCACCAGCCTTTACACTGTGTGCACACATATGGGGTAGCTCTGTTGTCCGGGGCACTGCCCTTTACACGGAGTGCACACATATGGGGTAGCGCTGTTGTCTGGGGCACTGGCCTTTACACTGTGTGCACACATATGGGGTAGCTCTATTGTCCGGGGCATTGGCCTTTACACTCTGTGCACATATATGGGATAGCTCTGTTGTCTGGGGCACTGGCCTTTACCTTGTGTGCACAAATATGGGGTAGATCTGTTGTCTGGGGCACAGGCCTTTGCACTGTGTGCACACATATGGGATAGCTCTGTTGTCTGGGGCACTGGCCATTACACTCTGTGCACACATATGGGATAGCTCTGTTGTCTGGGGCACTGGCCTTTACTCTGTGTGCACACATATGGGGTAGCTCTGTTGTCTGGGGCACTGGCCTTTACACTGTGTGCAAACAAATGGGATAGCTCTGCTGTGCGGGGCACCAACCTTTGTACTTTGTGCAAACATATGGGTTAGCTCTGTTGTCTGGGGCACTGGCTTTCACACTGTGTGCACACATATGAGGTAGCTCTGCTGTGTGGGGGACCAGCCTTTGTACTGTGTGCTCTGTAGTCTGGATCACTGGCCTTTACACTGTGTGCACACATATGGGGCAGCTCTGTTGTCTGGGGCACTGGTCTTTACATTGTGTGCACACATATGTGGTAGCTCTGTTGTCTGGGGCACTGGCCTTTACACTGTGTGCACACATATGGGGCAGCTCTGTTTTCTGGGGCATAGCCTTTACCATGTGTGCACACATATGGGCTAGCTCTGTTGTCCGGGCACCATCCTTTACACTTTGTGCACACATATGGGGTAGCTCTGTTGTCCGGGGCACTGGCCTTTACACTGTGTGCACACATATGGGATAGCTCTGTAGTCTGGGGCACTGGTCTTTACACAGTGTGCACACATATGGGCTAGCTCTGCTTTCCGGGGCACCGGACTTTACACTGTGTGCACATATATGGGGTAGCTCTGTTGTCCGGGGCACCGGCCTTTACACTGTGTGCACACATATGGGATGGCTCTGTTGTCCGGGGCACCAGCCTTTACACTGTGTGCACACATATGGGATAGCTCTGTTGTCTGCGGCACTGGCATTTACACTGTGTGCACACATATGGGGTAGCTCTGTTGTCCGGGGCACCGGCCGTTACACTGTGTGCACACATATGGGGTAGCTCTGCTGTCCGGGGCACCGGCTTTTACACTGTGTGCACACAGAGCGATAGCACAGTTGTCTATGGCACTGGCCTTTACACTGTGTGCACACATATGGGATAGCTCTGCTGACTGGGGCACTGGCCTTTACACTCTGTGCACACATATGGGATAGCTCTGTTGTCTGGGGCACTGGCCTTTACACTGTCTGCACACATATGGGGTAGCTCTGTTGTCCGGGGCACTGGCCTTTACACTCTGTGCACATATATGGGATAGCTCTGTTGTCTGGGGCACTGGCCTTTACACTGTGTGCACACATATGGGGTAGCTCTGTTGTTCGGGCACCGGCCTTTGCACTGTGTGCACACATATGGGATAGCTCTGTTGTCTGGGGCACTGGCCTTTACACTCTGTGCACACATATGGGATAGATCTGTTGTCTGGGGCACTGGCCTTTACTCTGTGTGCACACATATGGGGTAGCTCTGTTGTCTGGGGCACTGGCTTTTACACTGTGTGCACACATATGGGATAGCTCTGCTGTGCGGGGCACCAACCTTTGCACTTTGTGCACACATATGGGTTAGGTCTGTTGTCTGGGGCACTGGCTTTCACACTGTGTACACACATATGAGGTAGCTCTGCTGTGTGGGGCACCGGCCTTTGTACTGTGTGCACACATATGGGGTAGCTCTGTTGTCTGGATCACTGGCCTTTACACTGTGTGCACACATATGGGGCAGCTCTGATGTCTGGGGCACAGTTTTTTACATTGTGTGCACACATATGTGGTAGTTCTTTTGTCTGGAGCACTGGCCTTTACACTGTGTGCACACATATGGGGCAGCTCTGTTGTCTGGGGCATAGCCTTTACCATGTGTGCACACATATGGGTTAGCTCTGTCGTCTGGAGCACTGGCCTTTACACTGTGTGCACACATGTGGGGCAGCTCTGTTGTCTGGGGCATAGCCTTTACCATGTGTGCACACATATGGGATAGCTCTGTTGTCTGGGGCATTGGCCTTTACACTGTGTGCACACATATGGTCTAGCTCTGTTGTCCAGGCACCAGCCTTTACACTGTGTTCACACATATGGGACAGCTCTGTTGTCTGGGGCACTGGTCTTTACACTGTGTGAACACATATGGGATAGCTCTGTTGTCTGGGGCACTGGCCTTTACACTGTGTGCACACATATGGGGTAGCTCTGTTGTCCGAGGCACTGGCCTTTACACTGTGTGCATACATATGGGATAGCTCTGTTGTCCGGGCACCGGCCTTTACACTGTGCATACATATGGGATAGCTCTGTTGTCCGGGCACCGGTCTTTACACTGTGTGCACACATATGGGGTAGCTCTGTTGTCCAGGGCATTGGCCTTTACACTGTGTGCACACATATGGGGTAGCTCTGTTGTCCTGGCACCAGCCTTTACACTGTGTGCACACATATGGGATAGCTCTGTTGTCCGGGGTACCGGCCTTTACACTGTGTGCACACATATTGGGTAGCTCTGTTGTCCAGGGCACTGGCCTTTACACTGTGTGCACACATATGGGGGAGCTCTGTTGTCCGGGCACCGGCCTTTACATTGTGCGCACACATATGGGATAGCTCTGTTGTCTGGGGCACTGGTCTTTACACTCTGTGCACACATATGGGGTAGCTCCGTTGTCCGGGGCACTGGTCTTTACACTGTGTGCACACATATGGAGTAGCTCTGTTGTCCGAGGCACGGGCCTTTACACTGTGTGCACACATATGGGGTAGCTCTATTGTCTGAGGCACCGGCCTTTACACTGTGTGCACACATATGGGGTAGCTCTGTTGTCTGAGGCAACGGCCTTTGCACTGTGTGCACATGTGTGGGGTAGCTCTGTTGTCCGAGGCACCAGCCTTTGCACTGTGTGCACACATATGGGGTAGCTCTGTTGTCCGAGGCACCGGCCTTTACACTGTATGCACACATATGGGCTAGCTCTGTTGTCCGAGGCACCGGCCTTTGCACTGTGTGCACATGTATGGGGTAGCACTGTTGTCTGGGGCACCGGCCTTTACACTGTGTGCACACATATAGGGTAGCTCTGTTGTCTGGGGCACTGGCCTTTACTCTGTGTGCACACATATGGGATAGCTCTGTTGTCCAGAGCACTGGCCTTTACACTGTTTGCACATATATGGGATAGCTCTGTTCTCTGGGGCACCGGCCTTTACACTGTGTGCACACGTATGGGATAGCTCTTTTTCTAGGGCACCGGCCTTTACTCTGTGTGCACACATATGGGATAGCTCAGTTGTCTGGGGCACCAGCCTTTATACTGTGTGCACACATATTTGATAAATCTGTTGTCTAGGGCACTGGTCTTTACACTGTGTGCACACATATGTGATAGCTCTGTTGTCCGGGGCACTGGCCTTTACACTGTGTGCACACATATGGGGTAGCTCTGTTGTCCGAGGAACTGGCCTTTACACTGTGTGCACACATATGGGATAGCTCTGCTGTCTGGGGCACTGGCCTTTACACTATGTGCACACATATGGGTTAGCTCTGCTGTCTGGGGCACTGGCCTTTACACTGTGTGCACACATATGGGATAGCTCTGTTGTCTGAGCACCAGCGTTTTCACTGTGTGCACACATATGGGATAGCTCTGCTGTCTGGGACACTGGCCTTTACACCGTGTGCACACATATGGGATACCTCTGCTGTCTGTTGCACTGGCCTTTACTCTGTGTGCACAGATATGGGGCAGCTCTGTTGTCTTTGGGACTGGCCTTTACTCTCTGTGCGCACACATGGGGCAGCTCTGCTGTCTGGGGCACTGGCCTTTACACTGTGTGCACACATATGGGGCAGCTCTGTTGTCAAGGGCACTGGTCTTTACATTGTGTGCACACATATGTGGTAGCTCTGTTGTCTGGGGCACTGGCCTTTACACTGTTTGCACACATATGGGGCAGCTCCGTTGTCTGGGGCACCGGCCTTTACACCGTGTGCACACATATGGGTTAGCTCTGTTGTCTGGGGCACTGGTCTTTACACTGTGTGCACACATATGGGATAGCTCTGCTGTCTGGGGCATTGGCCTTTACACTGTGTGCACACATATGGGGTAGCTCTGTTGTCCGGGCACAGGCCTTTACACTGTGTGCACACATATGGGATAGCTCTGTTGTCTGGGGCAGTGGTCTTTACATTGTGTGCACACATATGGGGTAGCCCTGTTGTCCGGGGCACTGGCCTTTACACTGTGTGCACACATATGGGGTAGCTCTTTTGTCCGAGGCACTGGCCTTTACACTGTGTGGACACATATGGGATAGCTCTGTTGTGCCTCAGTGCCTATTCCAATCACGGAGTCCCACTCTGCAACTCTGGGCAATAGCTTGCTTAATCTCCACAACGGCCCCAACAACACTAAGGATGCCTGGCCTCCACCTTGGGGGTGCCCAGGAGTGGACGCCTCACAGGGAAAGCCAGGATGGGTTCCACACCGGTATTCGTACAAGCGCCTTGAGACCCTTGCGGGTGAGTAGTGCGCTGTACAAGTATCAATTTACAATTTTATTTACAATTTTACAGGCACCGGCCTTTACACTGTGTGCACACATATGGGGTAGCTCTGTTGTCCGAGGTACCGGCCTTTGCACTGTGTGCACATGTATGGGTAGCTCTGTTGTCCGAGGCACCTGCCTTTGCACTGTGTGCACACATATGGGGTAGCTCTGTTGTCCGAGGCACCGGCCTTTACACTGTATGTACACATATGGGGTAGCTCTGTTGTCCGAGGCACCGGCCTTTGCACTGTGTGCACATGTATGGGGTAGCTTTGTTGTCTGGGGCACCGGCCTTTACACTGTGTGCACACATATAGGGTAGCTCTGTTGTCTGGGGCACTGGCCTTTACACTGTGTGCACACATATAGGGTAGCTCTGTTGTCCGGGGCACTGGCCTTTACACTGTGTGCACACATATGGGATAGCTCTGTTGTCCGGGGCACCGGCCTTTACACTGTGTGCACACATATGGGATAGCTCTGTTGTCTGGGGCACCGGCCTTTACTCTGTGTGCACACATATGGGGTAGCTCTTTTTCTAGGGCACCGGCCTTTACTCTGTGTGCACACATATGGGATAGCTCTGTTGTCTGGGGCACCGACCTTTACTCTGTGTGCACACATGTGGGTTAGCTCTGTTGTCTGGGGCACTGGCCTTTACACCGTGTGCACACATATGGGTTAGCTCTGTTGTCTGGGGCACTGGTCTTTACACTGTGTGCACACATATGGGATAGCTCTGCTGTCTGGGGCATTGGCCTTTACACTGTGTGCACACATATGGGGTAGCTCTGTTGTCCGGGCACAGGCCTTTACACTGTGTGCACACATATGGGATAGCTCTGTTGTCTGGGGCAGTGGTCTTTACACTGTGTGCACACATATGGGGTAGCTCTTTTGTCCGAGGCACTGGCCTTTACACTGTGTGGACACATATGGGATAGCTCTGTTGTGCCTCGGTGCCTATTCCAATCACGGAGTCCCGCTCTGCAACTCTGGGCAATAGCTTGCTTAATCTCCACAACGGCCTCAACAACACTAAGGATGCCTGGCCTCCACCTTGGGGGTGTCCAGGAGTGGACGCCTCACAGGGAAAGCCAGGATGGGTTCCACAGCAGTATTCGTACAAGCGCCTTGAGACCCTTGCAGGTGAGTAGTGCGCTATACTAGTATCAATTTACAATTTTATTTACAATTTTACATGCACCAGCCTTTACACTGTGTGCACACATAAGGGGTAGCTCTGTTGTCCAAGGCATCGGCCTTTACACAGTGTACACACATATGGGATAGCTCTGTTGTCCGAGGCACCAGCCTTTGCACTGTGTGCACACATATGGGGTAGCTCTGTTGTCCGAGGCACCGGCCTTTACACTGTATGTACACATATGGGGTAGCTCTGTTGTCCGAGGCAACGGCCTTTGCACTGTGTGCACATGTATGGGGTAGCTCTGTTGTCTGGGGCACCGACCTTTACACTATGTGCATACATATGGGGAAGCTCTGTTATCGGGGGCACCGGCCTTTACACTGTGTGCACACCTATGGGATAGCTCTGCTGTCCGGGGCACCGGCCTTTACACTGTGTGCACACCTATGGGATAGCTCTGCTGTCCGGGGCACAGGCCTTTACACTGTGTGCACACCTATGGGATAGCTCTGCTGTCCGGGGCACCGGCCTTTACACTGTGTGCACACATATGGGGTAGCTCTGCTGTCTGGGGCACCGGCCTTTACACTGTGTGCACACATATGGAGTAGCTCTGCTGTCTGGGGCACTGGCCTTTACACTGTGTGCACACATATGGGGTAACTCTGTTGTCCAAGGCACCGGCCTTTGCACTGTGTGCACATGTATGGGGTAGCTCTGTTGTCTGGGGCACCGGCCTTTACACTGTGTGCACACATATAGGGTAGCTCTCTTGTCTGGGGCACTGGCCTTTACACTGTGTGCACATATATGGTATAGCTCTGTTCTCTGGGGCACCGGCCTTTACACTGTGTGCACACATATGGGATATGGTGGACCTGACCCTCTTGGCAGGGTCATGCCTAAACTTGTTGCCTTCCTCCAATATTCTCTCTGACCTGTTTTTCTTGGTTTAATGACTCTGGGCACTTTACCACTGCTGACCAGTGCTAAAGTGCATATGCTCTCCCTATGAAAAGTGTAACTGTGTTTGGTATACCTGATTGGTTTATTGGATTTACTGTCAGTCCCCAGTAAAATGCACCAGGAGTGCCAGGGCTTGTAAATGCCAATGCTGCTAGTGGGCCTGCAGCGCTGGTTGCGCCACCCACAGAAGCAGCCTTAAAATGTGTCTAGGGTCTGCCACTGCAGAACCTGCTTGCAGTCTGGTACTGTCATGCTGGCTGGGCAAGTGCCCCCACTTGCCAGCCCCTACACCTTCCCTTAACTTCATATTAGTCACCCCTATGGTAGGCCCTAGGGCAGGGTGCATTGTAAGCGTAAGGTAGGACAAGCCCAGATGTGTGTGGCAGGTCCTAATAGTGAATTACAGCCAATTTCGTTTTTCACTATTGAAAGGTTACCTGTCCCCTTTAGGCCAGATGGGCTGCTGGAATTATTACACTCTATAATCCCAGCAGGCCCAGGGAACATGGTAGAAATTAATGTTTAGTATGCCTGAACTCAGAATAATAACATACTTCTTTTAGTAAAGTTTATTTTAATATCCTGTGTTTGCAAATGCTACTTTTAGAAAGTTAGCATTTGCTTGCCTAACCATTTCAGCCCGCCTCTGCTAGTATGTGTATCTGACTGTCTGGGTTGTGTGAGTGACAGGGCTGGGGGATGACAGGTGGTGAATGTAAGGATTACACCTTAGTGGGAGGTAGGAGTGCCCCTTGACTCTTAATCTGGCTGTGCTCTGCCACCACAATGCTGGCTCAGCCCCCCTGGGGAGTGACTGATGACTCAGCCTGCACCTGGCCCAGGAAGGGCGAAGCCCCATCATCAAGGTGCTCCTGGCTGCCCCTGTCCACACAATGCTGGCTCCACCTCCTGTGGAGCGTCTGATGTGCCTGCCCCTCACACTGAAAGCAGAAGCCAGATTGCACCCAACAAGTACTCAGAGACTGAAAGTGGCTATGCAAAGGCCCCCCTGGCCTGTAAGAACAAAAGAATTGGTGTATAAAAGTAGGAGCCCTGCTCCTTGTAAATCAGAATCCTGTTTCCCACAAAGAACCTCTACCGACTAGAAGGAGAAGAAGACGCTGGAAGGACTGGCCTGCTGCTTGCCTTGCTGAGAAAGGAGAGGAGAAGACTTGCTGAGAAAAGACTTTGCTTCTTTGTGCTTTAAACATTCTCCAAGGGCTTGATTGAGCTTGCCCCCTGACCTGGACCCCAGGACTAGTGGGTCCTTGGTGCTTTCGCTCGTCTTGATTTTCGAGCCATGTGTGCTTTCCTGCTGGAGCCAGACTGCGCCCCTCATCGCCCCTCATAGGGCTGTGGCACTCGGGAGCTTGCCTGCCTTTGTCCTGTGAGAGCCTATCTCCGACCGGAGTCGCTCTCTGTCCCAGGCTTGGCTTCCTGCTCCTCTGCCCCTTTGCCTGCTACTGGAGTGCCTTGAAGCGCCCTCACCCCTCCCGCCGGAATTTCCTTTGTGGATTGTGATCCACGCCAGGTCGACAGCTGCACAGTCCGTGCCCTGTGACCCCGCTTCGCAATCCCCGAGTGTTGGACGTGGCCCATCTGGCAGGTCCGCCCCTGAAGTTTTTATGGTATATGTAACCTGGGGAGGGTGATTTCCCCTCTGAGTGAGTGTGAGGAGAGAGCGACCTACCCTTCCATAGGAATGCATGGGGAATGGATGAGCCCTCGGTAGTTCCCGATGCGTAGGGTGTGCAGGGTCAAGTCTGGTATGTATGAACTCGTGAGATTGAATGCTGCGCAACGGTATATGAGGTATGAGTGTGTCTAGTGTAGAAGTCCCCCTTTTGGAAGTTGGCATATTTGTGGAATATGTGCCTGGTGTATGATTGGCCGGGGCTGGCTGGTGAGCCTGGCTCCCAGGATCTGGGAGGGTCTGCCCCGGTGGTGAATGGAGTGTTTAGCATACTGATGTGAGGGGAGGAGTGAGCCTGGGTCTGCTTGTGGATTGACTGTCTGGTTTGAGTGTCATGAATGAGGCTGGGTTTTCCCCAGACAATGCTGGCTCCACCCCCTGGGGTGCGGCTGATGTTCCTAGCCCGGCCAGTGTAAAGAATCCCCCCCTAACCAGTTCCAGCTGGTTCTCCCCCTGCCTGCCCCTTCAGACCAAGAATGTGTGTATAAAAAGGGTGCTGTGACACTCTGGACTTGTTCTTGTTCTCAACTTGAATCTACCAGGAGCTGCTGCTGCTTGGGCTCAGGGTTGGCTTGCCTCCCTGGGCCCTGCCCTACTCCTGGACTCCTGATGGTTTTCCCCTCCTAGGAGCGGCTACGCTCCACCTGAGGTCCTAGACTCCCTATGGACTCTGCTACCTTCATCTGGCCTCTGGGGAGCGCTTTTCTCCTGATCCCTAGCGCTGAGAGCGCGGCATCTATACCCTAGCGCTTGGGAGCGCTGGATTCATCGAGCCGGTGCCACCCGGCATTTGCCCTGCCCCACGGAGTTGCCAGACGCCCAGCGAGTGCCTACCTCGCCTACCCCCCTGCGTGGCATATTTACGAGGGAGCCTACTCCTCGCTACCTCCCCGAGTTCACCGCTGCAGCCCGGAGTCGGCTGTGGAGGCGCTGTGCCCGCCTCCCTATCCAGGGCCGCGCTGCCATTGGCGGCCCCGGAGAAAGCATTGCCGCCCCGCCATTGGTCCTGGCCGCCGGGACTCCTACCGCGTCATTGCGGGGCCGCGCAGGGATTGGCCCGACCTTGAAGGGCTTCCCCAGGCGCACCCGGCAGTCTATGGCTCTCCCGGAGGAGGGAGCGCCGCCATCGCCACACCAAGGAGCTGAGGCCCCGTGAAGCCGCCGCCTCTATCAGCCGGTGAGTGCGGACGCTCCTCTGCCAGGGGGAGTGCTGTGGGTCCACGAGGCCTCCTCCCTGGGTCCCAGAGTCCGGAAGGACTCCCACGATGCTCCGCGTACGGCTCCTCCTTCCTTGAGCCCCAGAGAGGCTCCCTCTTGGCCCCCCTCACCTCTGAGCCCGGCGAGGCTCCCCCCTTTGGCCCCCTTCACTCCCGAGCCCGGCGAGGCTCCGCCTTGGGCCCCCTTCATCTCTGAGCCCGGCGAGGCTCCCCCCTTTGGCCCCCTTTACTCCCGAGCCCGGCGAGGCTCCGCCTTGGGCCCCCTTCATCTCTGAGCCCGGCGAGGCTCCCCCTTTGGCCCCATTTACTTCCGAGGCCGGCGAGGCTCCGCCTTGGGCCCCCTTCATCTCTCAAGCCCTGCGAGGCTCCACCATGCCAATGCCCCCCTCGTTCTCGAGCCCGAGTGGCTCCTCCAGTGGCACTCCTTGTCCCCAGGGTCGGCGAGGCCCACACGACGTCCCTCAGTTGCCCAGCACTTAGTGGGCAACTGCTACGTTTAGGTTTGCCCTGGGCTCCCTGCCATGAACATTGAGACTCTGGGCCCCTTGCCCCAGAAAGGCCCGCTGGCCTGTGGATGGCTATGGACTAAGACTAAAGTGATCCCTACAAGTATTCTATGTGGCACCTCTACGGGTGCTCCTGTATGTTATGTACCTTGACCTACTTTCCCCCCCCTGAATACCAGATATCCCCGGTATGTGATTCCTGACAGTGGTCCCTTGGCCCTGTGCTGTACCTTCTTCCCTGTAGCCCCTGCCCGTGCCCCTGGCACCTTGTACAATGTGTGTTCCTATGTGTCCTGCTTAATACAAAGACTATTTTCATATATATATTTGGTGTGGAGTTCCTTTTGTGGGAGGCCGGGGATGTTGTTGTTGGTGGGTGCGTGCGCAAATGCTTCACATGTCCTCCGAGTTAGGCCTGGCTGCCCGCGCCGCGTTACCTAGAGGGCGAGCAGGGGTCGATTTTACATAGGAGTGGTGGTCTCTGACTGGCTGGGGTGCAAGTCCTGGCCGGCCGGGGGTCTCATTTCCTACACTGGTGGCTAGCGGTGGGATCCGGACTTGTGTTTGCGCAGTACCACAATGATAACTGGCCTCCCTACAAAACTCTGTATTGTAAATGGTCGCAAAGAAAAGAGATTATTGTTTTAAGAGTTTACGTAAATGTCCGTCCTATGAAAGATGTGTTCTGGTTAGATGGCCCTAGCTAGGGAGGGTAGATCAACTCCCTAGTACACTGTGTTTTCTGGACTCACCGGAAGGGTGGGATCCAGTGGTGGCAGCATAATTATGTTCAATGTATATGGTCCCTGTCCATCCCTTAGAATAATGATACCTGTGCCACATAGGGTCAGGTCAGGTTGCTAAAAAATGTCTGTGAAAAATGTTAAAGATTGTTAGAAATACCCGTCCTGTGGAAAGTTTTAAGGGTTACTTAAATATCTGTTCTGTAGAAAAAAATGTACATGTATGCTGAGAGTTAGGTGTCCCTAGCTTGGGAGGGTAAATCATCTCCCTAGTGTAATATGGTTTTCTGGATTCACCAGAAGGGTGGGATCCAGTGGTGGTTGCAAAATTGTGTTCAAATATGTATGGTCCTTGTCCCTGCCCTAGAGTAATGGTACCTGTGCCCCGAGGGTCAGGCTGAGGAATCAGGGGCGGTGGAAAACTGTCCTACCAGTCTAGGGAACGGTATGTGCATGAATGTTGAGGTATGCTGAGTAATGGAGTATAAGTTCTCTGGGATGGGGAGCTTGCTGAATCAACGTTAATCTTGTCCTTCCTTATCCTGATGAATGTGTTGGAGGCAGCATGTGTTCCGTGCACCGCTGACTGTGGTTGATGCGTCAGGTGTCCCCCCCCCTTTTTTGCCCTGCTAATTGTGTTTGATGCATCATGCGTTCCGTACCCCACTGAATGTGGTTTAGGCGTCAGGTGTCGCCCTGGCTGAAGTTATGTTAAGTTGTATCCCGGACAAGGAAGACCTGCTGGCTCGGCCGCGGCTTACCTTGGGGAGAGCTGAACCTCGAGACCTGCTGGCACTGCCGCGGCTCGTTTTGTTGAATTCATGTTAGTTGTATCCCAGACAAGGAAGACCTGCTGGCTCGGCCGCGGCTTGCCTTGGGGAGAGCTGAACCTTGAGACCGGCTAGTACTGCCGCGGCTCGTTTTGTCGAATTTATGTTGAGTTGTATCCCGGACAAGGAAGACCTGCTGGCTCGGCCGCGGCTTGCCTTGGGGAGAGCTGAACGCTTAGTTCCCAGGTGGAAGACCAGTGGAGGGAGGAAGTTCCAAGACTGTTAGGAAAGTGTGTTCTGAGGGTGTTTCTCCTGGGAGAACGCGGAACCTCAGAAGTAGAGGTAGGGTGGGGCATTCTTGCCCGTGACCTCTGGCAAGCCTGAGGGTGTGGACCCTAGGTGGAAGGAACAGTGGTAGTCGTGGCTACCCTGAGAAAGGGAGTGGAGAAGGGCTATTGTGGGCCCGGGGTTACCACCCCCCACTTCGGATTTGCAGGGACCAGTGGTATCTGGGTGGCCTAGGGCCTGGTCCTAGTCACGGACAACTAAGGCGTGCCAGGGGGGTGGCCTGGTTGGACCTATGTCTTTATTATTTTTTTTATTTTTCTTGATTTTTAGCCTGTGTGTGTCTATCGGCCCAGGTAGGCGTCGAACTGGAGGGTGTCTCGGTAGCGCGAGCCACGTCCATGTTCTATCGCCCTGCAGCAGGGAAGTCCATCACGGTAGTGATTGGTCTACCCTGCGTTTGGGCTGGGAGGGGCATGTGTTGGACGTGGCCCATCTGGCAGGTCCGCCCCTGAAGTTTTTATGGTATATGTAACCTGGGGAGGGTGATTTCCCCTCTGAGTGAGTGTGAGGAGAGAGCGACCTACCCTTCCATAGGAATGCATGGGGAATGGATGAGCCCTCGGTAGTTCCCGATGCGTAGGGTGTGCAGGGTCAAGTCTGGTATGTATGAACTCGTGAGATTGAATGCTGCGCAACGGTATATGAGATATGAGTGTGTCTAGTGTAGAAGTCCCCCTTTTGGAAGTTGGCATATTTGTGGAATATGTGCCTGGTGTATGATTGGCCGGGGCTGGCTGGTGAGCCTGGCTCCCAGGATCTGGGAGGGTCTGCCCCGGTGGTGAATGGAGTGTTTAGCATACTGATGTGAGGGGAGGAGTGAGCCTGGGTCTGCTTGTGGATTGACTGTCTGGTTTGAGTGTCATGAATGAGGCTGGGTTTTCCCCAGACAATGCTGGCTCCACCCCCTGGGGTGCGGCTGATGTTCCTAGCCCGGCCAGTGTAAAGAATCCCCCCCTAACCAGTTCCAGCTGGTTCTCCCCCTGCCTGCCCCTTCAGACCAAGAATGTGTGTATAAAAAGGGTGCTGTGACACTCTGGACTTGTTCTTGTTCTCAACTTGAATCTACCAGGAGCTGCTGCTGCTTGGGCTCAGGGTTGGCTTGCCTCCCTGGGCCCTGCCCTACTCCTGGACTCCTGATGGTTTTCCCCTCCTAGGAGCGGCTACGCTCCACCTGAGGTCCTAGACTCCCTATGGACTCTGCTACCTTCATCTGGCCTCTGGGGAGCGCTTTTCTCCTGATCCCTAGCGCTGAGAGCGCGGCATCTATACCCTAGCGCTTGGGAGCGCTGGATTCATCGAGCCGGTGCCACCCGGCATTTGCCCTGCCCCACGGAGTTGCCAGACGCCCAGCGAGTGCCTACCTCGCCTACCCCCCTGCGTGGCATATTTACGAGGGAGCCTACTCCTCGCTACCTCCCCGAGTTCACCGCTGCAGCCCGGAGTCGGCTGTGGAGGCGCTGTGCCCGCCTCCCTATCCAGGGCCGCGCTGCCATTGGCGGCCCCGGAGAAAGCATTGCCGCCCCGCCATTGGTCCTGGCCGCCGGGACTCCTACCGCGTCATTGCGGGGCCGCGCAGGGATTGGCCCGACCTTGAAGGGCTTCCCCAGGCGCACCCGGCAGTCTATGGCTCTCCCGGAGGAGGGAGCGCCGCCATCGCCACACCAAGGAGCTGAGGCCCCGTGAAGCCGCCGCCTCTATCAGCCGGTGAGTGCGGACGCTCCTCTGCCAGGGGGAGTGCTGTGGGTCCGCGAGGCCTCCTCCCTGGGTCCCAGAGTCCGGAAGGACTCCCACGATGCTCCGCGTACGGCTCCTCCTTCCTTGAGCCCCAGAGAGGCTCCCTCTTGGCCCCCCTCACCTCTGAGCCCGGCGAGGCTCCCCCCTTTGGCCCCCTTCACTCCCGAGCCCGGCGAGGCTCCGCCTTGGGCCCCCTTCATCTCTGAGCCCGGCGAGGCTCCCCCCTTTGGCCCCCTTTACTCCCGAGCCCGGCGAGGCTCCGCCTTGGGCCCCCTTCATCTCTGAGCCCGGCGAGGCTCCCCCTTTGGCCCCATTTACTTCCGAGGCCGGCGAGGCTCCGCCTTGGGCCCCCTTCATCTCTCAAGCCCTGCGAGGCTCCACCATGCCAATGCCCCCCTCGTTCTCGAGCCCGAGTGGCTCCTCCAGTGGCACTCCTTGTCCCCAGGGTCGGCGAGGCCCACACGACGTCCCTCAGTTGCCCAGCACTTAGTGGGCAACTGCTACGTTTAGGTTTGCCCTGGGCTCCCTGCCATGAACATTGAGACTCTGGGCCCCTTGCCCCAGAAAGGCCCGCTGGCCTGTGGATGGCTATGGACTAAGACTAAAGTGATCCCTACAAGTATTCTATGTGGCACCTCTACGGGTGCTCCTGTATGTTATGTACCTTGACCTACTTTCCCCCCCCCTGAATACCAGATATCCCCGGTATGTGATTCCTGACAGTGGTCCCTTGGCCCTGTGCTGTACCTTCTTCCCTGTAGCCCCTGCCCGTGCCCCTGGCACCTTGTACAATGTGTGTTCCTATGTGTCCTGCTTAATACAAAGACTATTTCCATATATATATTTGGTGTGGAGTTCCTTTTGTGGGAGGCCGGGGATGTTGTTGTTGGTGGGTGCGTGCGCAAATGCTTCACATGTCCTCCGAGTTAGGCCTGGCTGCCCGCGCCGCGTTACCTAGAGGGCGAGCAGGGGTCGATTTTACATAGGAGTGGTGGTCTCTGACTGGCTGGGGTGCAAGTCCTGGCCGGCCGGGGGTCACATTTCCTACACCAAGGTTTTGTCAGGCCGCGCCGCCCCCGCTGAGGAGACCCCCGCACCGTCGTGCCAAGGGTCGCGGGCCGCGCCTGCCTGTCTGCATACGCCCCCTGGCGTCAAGATCCAAGAGTGCCCCAATCACCGGAGTCGCACAAGCCTGTGCCGACTCTTGCCAGAGAAGAAGAAGAAGTGCGCATTGAATCACCACCGGGCCCGGGGCCTGCAACTCTTTCTTTCCCCGTCCTCGCTCCCTGCCTGGGAGCTGCGCAGGGAAGCCTCCGTGTGCCCGGAGCCCCCACGGGTGAGTAGAGCTGTGTGCTCCGTCAGTACTCCCCGTCAGGGCCCCTAAGCTTGCTTTTACCTGCAGCGCTGTCTCCCGAGTCCCCCCCGCACCGCTGGGCCGACCCGCAGCTGACTCTGTCCTCGAGCCGAGAGGAAGAGCCGGGGCCGGCACAGGCGTGCTCACGGCTGATGCGTGAGAGTTGGTAGGGGCCGAGTCAGTTTCACCCTTGAAGTCAGGAGAGGCGCTGCAAGGCACGCCGAAGGCCCGGGGAGAGTCCCAAAGCCCCAGAACAGAGAGAGGCTTTCTTTTGAAAGGCAAGAACACGGAGAGAACTGTGGAATTTAAGACATCAAGGGAGATAAAACGTAACAGAGCTAATGTTGGAACATTGAAGTTCAGAAATCCGCAGTAGAAGCAAATTACCAAAGAACTTCCCCTTTTTGAACTGAAACTAAGAACCTTTGCCTATTTACAACCTGTGGTGCACCAGAAACGTTATTTGGTCTTGTGATAAGTCTGACCTAAGAGATATATATATTTTACATAAAGAAGCGTATTTTTATATACTCACAGCCTGGTGTCCATTTGTGGGGGGATTGGTGTATTTTACTGTGTGTGTTATTACAAATGCTTAACTCCATAACGCCTGAAGAATAGCCTTGGCTGCTCACGCCACGCACCTAGAGGTTGAGCAAGGGTAATTCTAAGGGGTCATCCTTCGCCCTGACTGAGAGGAGAGGGTCCCTGCTTGTCACAAGTGCATACTTGCGCCAACCAGAGACCCCCAATTCTAACATGATAGCTCTTTTTCTAGGGCATCGGCCTTTACTCTGTGTGCACACATATGGGGTAGCTCTGTTGTCTGGTGCACCGGCCTTTACACTGTGTGCACACATATGGGATAGCTCTGTTGTCTGGGGCACCGGCCTTTACTCTGTGTGCACACATTTGGGGTAGCTGTGTTGTCTGGGGCACCGGCCTTTACACTGTGTGCACACATATGGGGTAGCTCTGCTGTCCGGGGCACCGGCCTTTACACTGTGTGCACACATTGGGTTAGCTCTGTTGTCTGGGGCACCGGCCTTTAGACTGTGTGCACACATATGGGATAGCTCTTTTTCTTGGGCACCGGCCTTTACTCTGTGTGCACACATATGGGGCAGCTCTGTTGTCTGGGGCACCGGCCTTTACACTGTGTGCACACATATGGGATAGCTCTTTTTCTAGGGCACCGGCCTTTACACTGTGTGCACACATATGGGATAGCTCTTTTTCTAGGGCACCGGCCTTTACACTGTGTGCACACATATGGGCTATGTTGGACCTGACCCTCTTGGCAGGGTCATCCCTAAACTTTTTGCCTTCCTCCAATATTCTCTCTGACCTGTTTTTCTTGGTTTAATGACTCTGGGCACTTTACCACTGCTGACCAGTGCTAAAGTGCATATGCTCTCCCTATGAAAAGTGTAACTGTGTTTTGTATACCTGATTGGTTTATTGGATTTACTGTCAGTCCCCAGTAAAATGCACCAGGAGTGCCAGGGCTTGTAAATGCCAATGCTGCTAGTGGGCCTGCAGCGCTGGTTGCGCCACCCACAGAAGCAGCCTTAAAATGTGTCTAGGGTCTGCCACTGCAGAACCTGCTTGCAGTCTGGTACTGTCATGCTGGCTGGGCAAGTGCACCCACTTGCCAGCCCCTAAACCTTCCCTTAACTTCATATTAGTCACCCCTATGGTAGGCCCTAGGGCAGGGTGCATTGTAAGTGTAAGGTAGGACAAGCCCTGATGTGTGTGGCATGTCCTAATAGTGAATTACAGCCAATTTCGTTTTTCACTATTGAAAGGTTACCTGTCCCCTTTAGGCCAGATGGGCTGCTGGAATTATTACACTCTATAATCCCAGCAGGCCCAGGGAACATGGTAGAAATTAATGTTTAGTATGCCTGAACTCAGAATAATAACATACTTCTTTTAGTAAAGTTTATTTTAATATCCTGTGTTTGCAAATGCTACTTTTAGAAAGTTAGCATTTGCTTGCCTAACCATTTCAGCCCGCCTCTGCAGTATGTGTATCTGACTGTCTGGGTTGTGTGAGTGACAGGGCTGGGGGATGACAGGTGGTGAATGTAAGGATTACACCTTAGTGGGAGGTAGGAGTGCCCCTTGACTCTTAATCTGGCTGTGCTCTGCCACCACAATGCTGGCTCAGCCCCCCTGGGGAGTGACTGATGACTCAGCCTGCACCTGGCCCAGGAAGGGCGAAGCCCCATCATCAAGGTGCTCCTGGCTGCCCCTGTCCACACAATGCTGGCTCCACCTCCTGTGGAGCGTCTGATGTGCCTGCCCCTCACACTGAAAGCAGAAGCCGGAGTACACCCACCAGAGTACTCAGAGACTGAAAGTGGCTATGCAAAGGCCCCCCTGGCCTGCGAGAACAAAAGAATTGGTGTATAAAAGTAGGAGCCCTGCTCCTTGTAAATCAGAATCCTGTTTCCCACAAAGGACCTCTACCCGACTAGAAGGAGAAGAAGACGCTGGAAGGACTGGCCTGCTGCTTGCCTTGCTGAGAAAGGAGAGGAGAAGACTTGAGGAGAAAAGACTTTGCTTCTTTGTGCTTTAAACATTCTCCAAGGGCTTGATTGAGCTTGCCCCCTGACCTGGACCCCAGGATTAGTGGGTCCTTGGTGCTTTCGCTCGTCTTGATTTTCGAGCCATGTGTGCTTTCCTGCTGGAGCCAGACTGCGCCCCTCATCGCCCCTCCTAGGGCTGTGGCACTCGGGAGCTTGCCTGCCTTTGTCCTGTGAGAGCCTCGCTCCGAACGGAGTCGCTCTCTGTCCCAGGCTTGGCTTCCTGCTCCTCTGCCCCATTGCCTGCTACTGGAGTGCCTTGAAGCGCTCTCACCGCTCCCGCCGGAATTTCCTTTGTGGATTGTGATCCACGCCGGGTCGACAGCTGCACAGTCCGTGCCCTGTGACCCCGCTTCGCAATCCCCGAGGTTTTGTCAGGCCGCGCCGCCCCCGCTGAGGAGACCCCCGCACCGTCGTGCCAAGGGTCGCGGGCTGCGCCTGCCTGTCTGCATACGCCCGCTGGCGTCAAGATCCGAGAGTGCCCCCATCGTTGGAGAAGCAGAAGCCTGTGCCGACTCTTTCCAAAGAAGAAGAAGAAGTGCGCATTAATAGTGCCAATATCGGCCCAGACCCAGACCTTTCTTCATACAACATACCCCTCCACCAATAACCGACACGACACAAGTTGATGGAGAAAGTTGTTGCAGCTTTATTAGCACATACATTATGCCAGCATGTTGGGTTATCTGACGGGCGATCCAAGAGCAGGCCGCCCCTCGCGACCCGCCCACCTGATGAGCCATAACCCCCCCCGGGGTGTTAACCGCAGGGGGCGTTGTCAGTTGTGAGGGAAGGTCTAACCCCTCCCCTCGGCGGACCTCCATTCCGCCCTTACTCAGGCCCCCCCCCCTCGGGGGGGCGGAGCGTTGGCAACCCCCGGTTGCTCAGGTTTACAACCGCCCGCAGGACTAACGGGGCGCCGTCGGTCCTCCAGGATCCATCACAGCGTGGATCTCCCTGGAGGATAATTCTGCGCTCGCACCCACCGGTGCTCCTGTAGAGGGTACCCCTCTGTACCTTTCTGCATTGGATCGCCCTGTAACTCCGCCTGCAACACAAAAGACAGTAATATTAATTGCAAACCCCCCCCACTCACTGCCCGAAAGCAGGGTAAGCGGATGGGAGGGAAAAACAGCAACGGGCAGCACCCGCTCGAGGTCAGGGGAGGGCGAGGGTCACGCGAGCAGCAGCCAGGCAAAGAGGGCGCTTGACCCTCGCCCCCAGGACTATATAGCCCTACAGCCCCTCCCCCCCATGACCGGAAGTGACATCACAGGGGGACCACTGGTCCCCCCAACCACTAGACCGCTCAGGGTCTGTGCCATCCTATGGCACTAAGGGTGGCCGCCCTCGTAGGTGGCCACCTTTGGTGTCCCGGGGCAGCCTCTCATAGTGCCAATATCGGCCCAGACCCAGACCTTTCTTCATACAACATACCCCTCCACCAATAACCGACACGACACAAGTTGATGGAGAAAGTTGTTGCAGCTTTATTAGCACATACATTATGCCAGCATGTTGGGTTATCTGACGGGCGATCCAAGAGCAGGCCGCCCCTCGCGACCCGCCCACCTGATGAGCCATAACCCCCCCCGGGGTGTTAACCGCAGGGGGCGTTGTCAGTTGTGAGGGAAGGTCTAACCCCTCCCCTCGGCGGACCTCCATTCCGCCCTTACTCAGGCCCCCCCCCCCTCGGGGGGGCGGAGCGTTGGCAACCCCCGGTTGCTCAGGTTTACAACCGCCCGCAGGACTAACGGGGCGCCGTCGGTCCTCCAGGATCCATCACAGCGTGGATCTCCCTGGAGGATAATTCTGCGCTCGCACCCACCGGTGCTCCTGTAGAGGGTACCCCTCTGTACCTTTCTGCATTGGATCGCCCTGTAACTCCGCCAAGGCTCTGGGTGTGGCCGCCGCCGCCCCAGAGTCCCCCCACCTACTAGCTTCCTATTAGTACAACCTGCTGCTCCTAGTGCTTTCCGCTATATAAACCAGGGAACGTCCTATCCACTTCAGGAAAATGAACCCCGACTACATCAAAGCATGCAGTGCAATTGGCAAGTAGCAACCCGAGCGGATGAAACAAGTTCTCCTATGTTTCAGGCTACTCCCAAGTTGTCGGGCGACACTAACCACCTCTCGTTGGCGCCAAGGACCTATTGCATTACAATTGCAACCCCCGGCCTCCTTCAGCTCAGGCAAGGACGAGTCTGCTCTCTTCCTCAGTACCGCCAAGCTAGCCCACAACCAAACTTCCATCTCACTTCTGCCCCCTCCTGACATGGCACTGAGACAGTGATGTCCATGAACTTCACAACTAACTGCCCAATGTGCTTTGCAGGTGTCCCAAGTGTGCCATCCCCAAGACTGTTCCTATTCTGTACCACTGGCTTCCTATTAGTACAACCTGCTGCTCCTAGCGCTTTCTGCTATGTCAGCCAAAGATCATCATATCAACTTCCATTAAATGAAGCAAGTCGACATCAATGCACCCCTTGCCTTTGGCAAGTAGCCACCCAAGCCTGATGAAACAAGTTCTCCTATGCTCAGGCCAGTTCCAAGTTGTCGGGCAACACTATCCACCTCTCATTGGCGCGAAGGAGCTATTGCACTACAATTGCAATCCCCGTTTACCCTTGGCTCAGGCAAGGACAAGTCTGCTCTCTTCCTCAGCACCGCCAAGCTGGCACGCAACCAAACTTCCTTCTCACTTCTGCCGCCCACCGGACAGGGAACTGCGACAGTGATGTCCATGAACTTCACAACTACTGCCAACTGTGCTTTGCAGGTGTCCATCCAGTGTGCCATCCCCCAGATTGTTCCTATTCTCAACCGCTGGCTGACAGCAACCAACGAGAGCCCCTATCGGGTTACAACACCACTGGCATGGTGTCCCCCGTCTAGCATGTGGCATTACACCCTTACTTAGACCTACTGGGGACATATTCACCATCAAGGTCCCGCCAGGCGGCTCATTCCCCTGACGCCGACCCTACTGTAGGCTAACCAACTCCTCGCATGTTTAGCCTCACTGGGGCAACACGTAACTTCAAACCCATGTGAACCTACTTGTAAGACCATGACCTCTCAACCATGGCTGTCAACTGCACTCTGGTGTTGGCTTAAAACACTGTTTAGAGGATCTACTCCTGTTTGACACTTGTACAAATCGTCCCCCTGTGCCTGGCCTTCGCTGGACCCTATGAAGCTTGTAACTAGCAGCCTATACAACTGTATATACAAGTTGTGCAACTAGAGGAACTAATTCTTCCGCGCTCGTACTTCCTGGCATGTGAACACTGCCAAGGGAACCCCTACTTTAGTACATGAAAACACTAAATAAATACTGTCTAGGTGAAAGCTTACCCGAGCACCTAGCCACGGGCCCTCCACTGCGTGTCAACTCCTGTTGTTGCATCTTCGCTGTTAAAATGCCTGCCCACTCCTGGACCCTTCACGTGGAACCAGCCAAACCAATCGCTTACATGGCCAAATATGTGCCAACATGTGTCCCATTAATTAACAAGGTAGAGGCTTACTGAATCAGCCTGATCCCAAACTGTAGGCAACGCTGCGAGGTCTTAGTGGGCTCAGACTGGAGGAGGTGGGTGTGTGTTTAACTAATGCAGACCCAACATTTTGGGGCAAACCTTATAATGCATCCCCAAAGTGCCAATGGGCAATAGTCAAGGAAACAGGCAATGCTGTGTTACATCTGTGTGATTGTCTCAGCGTGAGCCAGGATGCCGTAGTTAATGTGTGGCTTATGCAGGACAACTAATCTGCAGGGCTAAACAGCTTGTTCAGGTAATGTGTTGAAAATGCCTTGTGTATAGCCGCTATGCCAAATGCCTCCCTGTAAGTTACAAAAGGAGCACTACACTTCCAACAGTCAAACTACCTAGTTGCCCAAGCTAAAATTAAAAACAAGTTAAAACTTGATTGCATATCCTACCATGAACCAGCCGTCTCCTTTCAGCGCTACACGCTTAAAAGTGTTATGTGAGACACTATCATTGTTTCAGTGCACTACGAGTGATATTGACTGACTAATAAAGACTCTTTCTTGCTAGCACACAACATTGAAGATGAGGGAGACCCCACGTCAGAATGACGCCCATGTGACCCACAAGCAATTTAGGCAGACCAAGGATATAAGGCTGCTTTAGTCGGACATACTTCAGCTAGTAGTGTGCATGTGCCGTTACCTATGCACGGAACCTTGAGGCGTAAAAGTGCCTGATCTTGAAGGAGACCGCGTAGCTCAGATGGGGCTGCAGCCGACAGGAAAATAAGACTTTGTTGCTGCTAGGTCATTGCCTAAGTTGAACTATAACTGTGGGTATCGTGGAGAAAACCCAATTCCACCATTCTGACCTGATCGGCCCTTGCCACATGTACCTCCTGTAATGCACCGTTACATAACTCATGCTAATGAAAGGGGCACCTATTGCTCCCAAGTCAATTCGGTCCTTAATGTGAAGCGGCCTATGGGTTGAGTACGAGCTAACCAAAGGCAAAATTAAAAGGGAACATGAGATAGATAACTGCGGGGGTGCGAAGCGTGATGAAGCCTTGAACCCAGTTCCCCCGCATAACTTATCAATCGTGCACAACTAAGGAACTATCAGCGACTCGCAGGTGGATGCAGGCTCAGGGAGATCCGAGGGCCCGTGACAGAACACTATACTACGAAGTTGATCCCTCGCAAAATAGTACCACCCGGTCCCTTAATTAACTGTGGCACCAATGGAGCGGCCCCCTGTACCAGCACAAGGCCGTCCGCCACGAGGGTGACCAGAAGGTGTCATAGACGAGGTCAGAGCAATCCTGACAATATGCTGCGAACAAACGACCACGGTGGCCCGCAACCGCGAACCTGGGAAACTATCGATGCTGCGCATGTCATCGAGCGCGCTACGGGCAGGGCCATCGGCCTCGGAGAAATGAAAGCGTCCCCAAAATGCTTGCGTGCTCAGGGCTTAATAAGTGCACAAGACGGAATCTTTACTTCCTATGCCCCACAGGGCGGATGCCTAATAACCAAGAGAGGACGTGACGTTGCGACCCAGAAACCACCAAAGGAAGGCCGCAACTGCTCGTGCATAGCCTCCCCACTTGTGAATGCGGTAACTACCAGGGCTGCGCAGCTAACCCTGATCTGAGTGAAATCCCAGTGTCCAGTGCGAGACCTGTTGCATTGCAATGCTGTTACTATTGCCGCAGGCATTCCTGGTATGGCAGCTTCCTGCACTCACCCCTGCTACTTACGTAATATTTGTATATAACAGAGTCACCTAAAAGGATCCAGCCGCGGCTGATGCTCGCACACTGTTCTCCTGCATGAGAGTCAACACATAATATGTAGAACCGCCTCCACGCACCGAGTGGAAGTCACTTCCAGCTCGAAAAGGAGGAGTCTGTAGCAGTGTTCTACACTATATTGCAAGAGAACACAGCGTGCGCATCGCTACTCCCCAAATAATGCCAAAATGCGCATAATGCGACCGGCGAATCTACTAGAAAAGCATCGCGCTTCTCCCTGGTGACGACCGGCAGCGCGGCCCGCAGGCCGAGTGGTACATCACGAGGAGATGGTAAATAAATCCAGAGGGTGTCGAAAGGTTGCACAAGTCCTTAAAACCCACCTCACAGCCGACTTAAGTATGTGCCCTTGTAAGTCGGCAGCCTACTTGCGCGCAGTAATATCGTGTCCCGCCAGTGATCTAACAATACGTCAAGAGACAACGAGACGGCGGAAAACACGGCACCGTACCCCCTTCACTCCCTACGTGCTGAAGGGGCTGGCTCGCCTGAAATCGTCCCAGATCATCTACAGGCGCAAGAGACGAGACAGCGGAAAACACGGTCATCGTACCCCTTTCAATCCCTACGTACTGAAGGGGCTGGCTCGCCTGAATTCGCCCCAGATCTACACGCATGCGCCTATCATAACAAATCGCGCTTAAAATGGCCGCCCACAACCACAAACTCCGAGGGTCGGACCAGGATGCCACGATGCCCGTCAAAATGGCTGCAGATGGACGCCATTAACCTTTATGCATCGGACTCATAATGCACCTCAAAATGGCCACACCTGAACGTCCTTACCACGTGGGGCAAAAGAGAACAACCATCCCAAACAGGACCAACTCTGTAATCAATCCCCGAGTCCCTGCGTCAAGACCTTTTTGGGAACTTGCATCAAGCTGCCTGTCGAATTCCAATCTGACACCCGTCGTTATGCCAGGACAAGCTCGCCCCCGTACGCTCGTACACCCACGAATAAATAGAAGGAAGGCTAGTCCCAAAGCGTACTAGCCAATACGCCCCACGATGTGTCCCGTAACCCTGCTTAGCCAGCCATAGGTGCTCATACGCAAGGCATTCTCTAAAGCCTGGACGCCATACCGAAATTGCTACGAAACTCATAAAACATTAACATGCTTCCCCAGGTGGTATCCAAAAGCTGAACTGTCTTGATACCCTCCACACTAGAATTAGACTCTAACCTTACTCGGAACCAGCTTACAAGGACCACAGGCATACAGGGAGGCTTCAGCAGATAGAGCAATTCCAGCAACCTAGATCGGTGCAGGCCCCACCCCGGGCTCTCTAATTTACTTGCTCGGACTGGGGGTAAGAAATATGCGCGATCGCCGTAAGTTGCGTGCAAAGACACGGAAGGGGTGCCGGAGACATACAGAAAGTCCAATCCCGTACAGGTACCCGCCCTGTCCCGATGCAAACCATGCCCGCTCCGAACCCAAGCCAGTAAGGCCCCTACAACTTCCGAATGCAATAACCCACGACAATGTTTACGACATCTTTAACGCCGGCAAACGAACCCGGGCAAGGGCTCTTCACGCTGTGTACACTCTCAAGCACAGCAAGTACAGATCGCACAAGCCAAATTGAGAACAATTATGAATAATTTCAATGACAAGGAACCTCCTCCACAGCCGTCGGTCCCTCCCAGGGGGGCGAGCAATCCCGCAGCACTGTATCCGTTACAAGCCGGCCCACGCCACAGCAGGACCAACCAAATTAACCCTGCGCTTTCCGTCATGATGTGCGATCCTCCCAACTTGTCTTGATGAAGTCCTGCAGTGATAGAAATTGAAAATAATCATTACTTTATACCCCCCCCCCCCCCCACTGCCCCATCGCTCCATTTCTGTCGACCTTTCCTCTGCTGCGCTCCTGCTGAAAAACAAACAACACATTAAATTCCCCAAGCCCGCCACCCCCCTCACAGAACAAGGGCGCCAGAGAGGAGGAGCGAGTGTTGTACCCCGAAAGGCCAGCGGGTTATAATCGCGCTAACATAGCATGTGCCAACCTTCTCTTCCAGCTGTCCTGCAGAAAGACAAAACAACAGCGTCAAATGCCCCCCGCAACCCCCCCCCCCCCCGCATCCCCAGTGCACAGGAGAATATGTGAATATCAAGTCCATCTCACGCTTGTCAATATTGCCCCACTCAATGCAACGCTCGCCCATGCAATTAGTCCACCCGCAATGCACGCATTCATTCGCTGTGTTGCCATATAAAGCGCCCCGACACCACTGGGCGACGTCCGCGCTATGCAGCAGCTCAACAAACAACTAACCAAGCAGTCCCCGATCCGTTAATAAAATGACATGACACATGACGCATAAAGCATTTCTTCCAGGACAGATAACGTGAAAAATTGCCCAAATGGAACCCATGATGTCCATGCATCGCACCGGCTCATGCGTGTCAACATCGCGCCAGGGCAAATTATCCCAATCCCTCAGCGCTGCTAACGAGATGCTGCGAGGGGAGGGGAGGGGCGGGAAGCAAGCGCGAGACTAGCAGGTATGCGCGTCCGTCCAATATAACCCCCCAGAAAGTCCGGCGTGGGCCCCAACCACGAGTACAAATGACCGGCGAGTCCACATTTACCTATCTAATTATTTATGCATTTTTATACAGCGCGGACCCCACCCGAAGGCGCCAGAGCGCTTCCCATTAGGAACAGAAATGAAACATAACGGGAAACACTACAAAAGAGCAGATCACAAAAGCACACGCTACTTACATAAGGCAATAGTGACAATCGTGAGCAAACAAATTACACGAGGTAGTATGTGCCGGAGTAGCGATAAAGACCAGGAATGATGGAGAAACACTCCCGGGGCACTGCCCGCAGACTCCGCTTCCTCCCTCCAACCGAGATCCGAGGAGGGAGCAGTGGCCCGTGCCCGGCCACCCCCGCGAGAGATGAGGAGGCCCGGGACCGTGCATGCATGGCTAAAGGCACGGTGAGTAGCGGTGCAGAAAGTGGGCGAGGGAGCAGGACCGGGGGGGGGGGGGGGGGCGGCTAAGGGTCTTCCCGCCCGCTCGCCAAGCGCGCAAAGCCCCCAGGAAACCCTGGCCCCTTCCTCCCACTCAAATAAACAAAAGAGCAACAGACCCAGCTGCCTACCACGCCTCCCTCAATACTGCCCTCCTCCACCTCGCAACAAGAGAAGAACGGGCCCCCTCCCCTATGGAGAACCACAACCCTAACCCTGCAACCATTCCACAACGTCCCTCCTCACCTTAATGGAAAAAAACCAGCAACGGGCAGCACCCGCTCGAGGTCAGGGGAGGGCGAGGGTCACGCGAGCAGCAGCCAGGCAAAGAGGGCGCTTGACCCTCGCCCCCAGGACTATATAGCCCTACAGCCCCTCCCCCCCATGACCGGAAGTGACATCACAGGGGGACCACTGGTCCCCCCAACCACTAGACCGCTCAGGGTCTGTGCCATCCTATGGCACTAAGGGTGGCCGCCCTCGTAGGTGGCCACCTTTGGTGTCCCGGGGCAGCCTCTCAATCACCACCGGGCCCGGAGCCCCCACGGGTGAGTAGAGCTGTGTGCTCCGTCAGTACTCCCCGTCAGGGCCCCTAAGCTTGCTCTTACCTGCCGCGCTGTCTCCCGAGTCCCCCCCCCCGCACCGCTGGGCCGGCCTGCAGCTGACTCTGTCCTCGAGCCGAGAGGAAGAGCCGGGGCCGGCACAGGCGTGCTCACGGCTGATGCGTGAGAGTTGGTAGGGGACGAGTCAGTTTCACCCTTGAAGGCAGGAGAGGCGCTGCAAGGCACGCCGAAGGCCCGGGGAGAGTCCCAAAGCCCCAGAACAGAGAGAGGCTTCCTTTTGAAAGGCAAGAACACGGAGAGAACTTTTGAATTCAAGACATCAAGGGAGATAAAACGTAACAGAGCTAATGTTGGAACATTGAAGTTCAGAAATCCGCAGTAGAAGCAAATTACCAAAGAACTTCCCCTTTTTGAACTGAAACTAAGAACCTTTGCCTATTTACAACCTGTGGTGCACCAGAAACGTTATTTGGTCTTGTGATAAGTCTGACCTAAGAGATATATATATTTTACATAAAGAAGCGTATTTTTATATACTCACAGCCTGATGTCCATTTGTGGGGGGATTGGTGTATTTTACTGTGTGTGTTATTACAAATGCTTAACTCCATAACGCCTGAAGAATAGCCTTGGCTGCTCACGCCACGCACCCAAAGGGTGAGCAAGGGTAATTCTAAGGGGTCATCCTTCACCCTGACTTAGAGGAGAGGGTCCCTGCTTGTCACAAGTGCATACTTGCGCCAACCAGAGACCCCCAATTCTAACATGATAGCTCTTTTTCTAGGGCACCAGCCTTTACTCTGTGTGCACATATATGGGGTAGCTCTGTTGTCTGGGGCACCGGCCTTTACACTGTGTGCACACATATGGGATAGCTCTTTTTCTGGGGCACCGGCCTTTACTCTGTGTGCACACATATGGGGTAGCTCTGTTGTCTGGGGCGCCGGCCTTTACGCTGTGTGCACACATATGGGATAGCTCTGTTGTCTGGGGCACTGGCCTTTACTCTGTGTGCACACATATGGGGTAGCTCAGTTGTCTGGGGCACCAGCCTTTACACTGTGTGCACACATATGGGATAGCTCTTTTTCCGGGGCACCGGCCTTTACTCTGTGTGCATGTTAGACGGGACCTGGAGGGTCGGCCGAGGACAAGAGGAGAGGTCTCCGGGGAGAGCTGTCTCCAGCGATCGTACAGACAAGTAACTTCCCCCCCACAGATGTACACCACACAAAGATAAGATTTAACGTTCTTTATAAGCAATCTTGAAGTACGGTAGAATGATACAAGGAGGTCAGGACTCAGGGGTCCCCTCGATTCTAGTCTCTGGGAAGGAAAAAGGGGGTAGCGGGACAGTCTTGTTACCAATCTGGCAGTTGCGATGAGATGATGGGTAGCTCGCAATCCTCGAGCTCGGCGTTGTAGGAGGACGGGCCGCGGCAGCGCCAGCAGGTCCCGAGGAGATCGAAGGTGGCAACGGTCCGCGGCAGCGCCAGCAGGTCCCGACGAAGATGGTAGTTACAACGAGCCACGGCAGCGCCAGCAGGTCCCGACGAGGACGAAGGTTGCAGAGGGCCGCAGCAGCGCCAGCGGGCAGGACGACAGTTCACAAGGCAGGGCTGTGGCAGCGCCAGCAGTCCGTCAAGGATGAGTTCTTCACGGTGTCTCTCGACTCCAGGATACAACTGCCTTCCTGCTCTGGAGCTGCCCCAGTTATAGGTCTAGCGCCCTTTGATGTCCGGACCCTCGCACTTGGAGGTCGGGAGGTCCGGGATGAGGGTGTCCAGACACCCAGCAGGGGGGTGGAGCCAGCGCCCGGGGAGGCTGGGGGCGATCGGCACCTGGTGGGGGAGAGCCATCGACACTCCTCTCTCCCATTGACCTGCCAAGTGGTCTGTTCACCTCCTGGGTGGATGGTGGTGCCGGGATGTCGGGGCCTGGCCAGGCCCAGGGTTAGGTTCGAGCTGAGGCCACGCGGCCTCGTGGTGCAGTGTCCAAGATGGCGGCTGGGCCCGGGCAATGGTGCTGGTGGATGCCCAGGCCGGTGATAGGAAGATGTTCGGGGGCAGGCGTCCCGTGTGGGACGGGTTACGGGTGGCTTCTGAGGGTGGCTTCTGGAGAGTCGGTGTCCTGGCTCTGTCATGCGGGGAGGGAGCGAGCCCCCTTCTGGGGCCTGTCCAACATGCGTCCCCCCCAGCTGAAGGCGGGGAGAGTCACCCATCCTCTTGGGGACTCTCTCCGTCGAGGCGGAAAAAGCGTGACAGGCCATCCGCATTGGCATGATCTTGACCAGGGCGATGCTCCACAGTGAAGTCCATCCCTTGCAGGGAGATGGACCATCGCAGCAGTTTGGGATTCTCCCCCCGCATCTGCATTAACAATTGAGGGGGCGATGGTCTGTTTGTACCCGGAAGTGGGTACTGAAGAGGTAGGGCCGGAGTTTCTTGAGGGCCCACACCACTGCGAAGGCCTCCCGCTCGATGGTACTCCAGCGCTGTTCTCGGGCCAGTAGGCGCCGGCTGATGAAGGCCACTGGCTGATCGACCCCTTCAGAGTTGAGTTGCGAGAGGACAGCCCCAATGCCATGGTCCGAGGCATCGGTCTGGACTATAAACTCACGGCTGTAGTCGGGGGCCTGGAGCACCGGGGCGGTGCACATGGCGGCCTTCAGTTTCTCGAAGGCCGCTTGACAGTCTGGGGTCCAGTTGACCGTTTTGGGATGCTTTTTGGATGTGAGTTCTGTGAGGGGCCCCACAATGCTGCCGTAGTCCTTCACAAACCTCCGGTAGTACCCAGTGAGCCCCAAGAAGGCTCGTACCTCAGTTTCGGTGACGGGGGCTGCCAAGACTGGATGGCAGCGATCTTGAGTTGGAGAGGGGCCACCAGACCGCTCCCCACTTGGTGTCCAAGGTAGGTCACGGACCCTTGGCCGATTTGGCATTTGCTGGCCTTGATGGTGAGGCCAGCTCGCTGAAGGGCCTGTAGGACCTCTCGGAGGTGGCAGAGGTGGTCTGACCAGTGGCGGCTGTATACTGCGATATCGTCCAGGTAGGCGGCGCTGAAGTCTTCGAGGCCTGCCAATACCTGGTTCACAAGTCTTTGAAAAGTAGCTGGAGCGTTTTTCATACCGAAGGGCATCACAGTGAACTGGTAGTGCCCATCCGGGGTGGAGAAAGCGGATCGTTCTTGGGCCCTGGGGGTGAGGCCGATCTGCCAGTAGCCCGCTGTCAGGTCGAAGATGCTTAGGTAGCGGGCAGCCCCCATGCGGTCGACCAGTTCATCTGCTCGGGGGATAGGATGAGCGTCGGTTCGGGTGACAGCGTTCAGACCCCGATAGTCAACGCAGAACCGGAGCTCGGGGGTGGTGCCCGGGCCGGCCGCTTTGGGTACCAGTACGACCGGGCTGGCCCAGGGGCTGTCTGAGGGCTCGATGACCCCGAGTGCGAGCATTTTGCAAATCCTCTTCTTGGATGCAGGCGCGCACCCGGTCCGGGACTCGATAGGCCCGGTGTCGGATAGGGGGACTGTCCCCAGTATCCACGTCGTGAAGGCACCAGGGGGTGACCCCGGGGGTGAGGGAAAACAGGTCCGCAAATTGCAACAGGAGGGTCTCTGGGGTCAGGGCATCGGAGAGTCGGACCCCATCCACGGATCCATCTCTCTCACGGGTCCTCAGCAGGTCAGGGAGGGGCTTGGAGTCTTCTTCCGCCCCACTGTCTGTAGCCATCAGGAGGCTGAGCTCTGAGCGCACAAAGTGTGGTTTGAGTCTGTTGGCGTGGAGGACCCGGAGGGGGTTTCGGGGGGACTCCATGTCGATGAGATAGGTGACAGGGCCCTTGCGTTCGACCACCTTGAAGGGTCCTGTCCATTTATCTTGCAAGGCACAAGGTTCGGTGGGGGACATCACCCACACCTGCTGTCCAGGTTCGAACTCAATGGAGGAGGCATGTTGATCGTACCATTTCTTCATGTCCTCCTGACTGGCCTCTAGGTTGGTTTTAGCGATCTCCCTGAATCGCCTGGTCTGGTTGCGGAGGGTCAGGAGGTACTTGTAGACATCCGGAGGGGTTTTCAGGGGGGGCATCTCCCATTCTTCTTTCACTAGGCTGAGGGGCCCTCCGACAGGGTGCCCATACAGGAGCTCGAAAGGGCTGAAACCGAGGGACTTCTGGGGGACTTCTCGGTAGGCGAAGAGGAGGCACGGTAGTAGCACGTCCCACTGGCGGCGTAGGGGCTCCTCCAGCCCCATAATCATTCCCTTGAGGGTGCGGTTGAACCGCTCGACCAGTCCGTTTCCTTGCGGGTGATAGGGGGTTGTGAAATGGTAGGTGACCCCGCACTGCTGCCAGAGGGATTTCATATACTTTGAAATAAAGTTTGTGCCCCGGTCACTGACGACCTCCCGGGGGAAGCCCACTCGCGAGAAGATCCCCATCAAGGCCCGGCCTACTACCGGTGCTGTCACTGTTCGAAGGGGGATGGCCTTGGGATAACGGGTGGCGTGGTCCACCAGGACCAGGATGAAGCGGTGCCCTTGTGCTGTTCGGGGGTCCAGGGGCCCCACAATGTCTATTCCCACCCGTTCGAACGGGGTGGTGACAACGGGGAATGGCTGCAGGGGGGCCTTGAGTTTTCGGCCGCTCTTGCCGCTGGCCTGGCAGGTGGGGCAGGCCCGGCAGTGGTTGGAAACAGCATTTCGCATCTTGGGCCAGTAAAAGTGTGTCACCAGGCGGTTGTAGGTTTTATCTTGCCCCAGGTGCCCGGCCAGGGGGACATCGTGGGCCAAGTTTAAAAGGAAGTCTCTGAAACGGAGGGGTACCACCAGTACCCGACTGGCCCCCAATTCTGCAATTCTTTGCTCGCTGTACAATAGGTCGTTGTCCCAGTAGATCCAGTGCGCCCCTGCGGTGTCTCCCGCGCTCTGGGCGAGGGCTTGCTGTCGGAGTCCCTCGAGGGAGGGACAGGTCTTTTGCTCCTGCTGAAATTGTTCTTGGGTGGGACCCCCCTCTTGATGCCACTGAGCCAGGTCTGGAAGGTCCTGAGGCTGAGCGGGCTCTTCCGGGGCTTGTTCTGGGGGGTCAGGGCGGCCGGCGTCTTCCTCTGGAGTGATCGGGGGAGGAGGTGCTGGCCATTCGGGCTCTTCGGGTCTGGGGATGGCACGGGCAGCCATGGACCGGGTTGTTACGCACGCCCAGTCTGGGAGGCCCAGCATCCCCAGGTGCTCTCTTCTCTCAACGGCCGCCCACGGGGAACTCTCGAGATCGTTCCCCAGGAGGCAGTCCACGGGGGCATCATCGCGGACAGTCACTTTCAGCATGCCGGACACTCCTCCCCATTCAAAGGGGACACAGGCCATCCGGCATAGGCTCTCAGAATTGTCAGCTGATCGGACAGGGCAAAGGACGTTTGGCAGGATTTGTTCCGGGGTCACCAGGTGACAGCGGACGGCCGTCACACTGGCCCCTGTGTCATGCAGGGCTTCGGCCTTGCGTCCATTTATGTTCACCCACTGGCTGTATTTTCTGGTGTTTGCGGGTAGGGGGACCCGCGGGACCATGTCTCTTCCCCCTAGGCAAGCCAGGACCATGGCGGCAGGTTCCCACTCGGGCTGCTCCTGGTCGTATTCTTCATGCTCTTCGGAAGTTTGTTCTTCTCCTAGGGCGGCGGCCGCGACCTGGCGGGGCCCGGGAGTCTGATTCTTGGGGCAGTTCGGGTCATTGGCATAGTGTCCGACCCGCTGGCACCGATGGCACGTGACATTGGCTCGGAACCCTGGGCGCATCGGGGGTTCCCCCGCCCAGCCGAGGGCGGGGTGTTGTTGACGGGAGCTGTTGGGGCGGCATCTTTGCCCCGGCCCTGGCCTCCTCCTCCTCCTCGGGGACGATGGTGACCTTGGTTGTTTCGGTTCTGCTCGGTTGGCCCACTCCGGGCCACGCGGGTGCTCTCCCAACGGTCAGCCTCAGCGGCGAGCTGCCGAGGGTCAGTCAGTTTACTGTCGAGGAGGTGCTGCCTGAGCTCGACGAAGCAGTTGTTGGAGAGGTGCTCCCATACAATGAGATTGAAGAGTTGCTCGTAGGTGGTGACTCGGCTACCCTTGATCCACCCTTCGAAGGCTCTGCTAAAATAGTTCACATATTCCACCCAAGTTGTACCCGGGATCCGGGTGCAGTCGCGGAACCTCTGGCGGTACATCTCGGGCGTGAGTCCATATCGAGTGAGGAGGGCGGCCTTCATGTGATCATAGGTAGTCATCTGATGGTCCGGGAGCTGTAGCAGGGCATCGCGGCCTTCATTGACGAACCTCCCCCACAGACCGGCTCCCCAGTCACTTCGATCGATCCGGTGGGAGGTCATGGTGATCTCATAGGCCTTGAACCACTGTTGTATGTCGTCGTTCCGATAATATTCTCGGACGACGTCCTTGGGAATGTGGACTTTTTGTTCCGTAGCGCCCGGGGTGCGCGGTTGCTCGGGCACCCCTAGTTCTTTGTTTTGTTTCCGTAGTTCGATTTCAGCTAGCTTGCGCTCGTGTTCGTACGCCAGTCTCTTTTCTTCGAGTTCTCTTTGTCTTTGCTTTTCTTCCCGCTCTTCTCGGAGCCGTAAGTGTTCTAAGTTCAGTTTTTGTTCCGCTAGTTTTAGCTCTCCGTCCAACTTGAGCCGTGCCAACTCTAATTCGTGGAGTCTGTTTTTTTCTCTTTCTTGGATCTCTTCCTGTGAGAGACCCGCTCTCCGTTCTTCGGGAGAAGTGGTGTTGGTCTCTGATGCTTCGACCTTTTGGTCCCGGGGTCTGACGGCCCCGGTTTCCGCCCAAGATTCTATGGCGTGCTTGAAGTCGTCTTTCGTGCTCAGACCGGTGGTAGCAATGCCTAGTTCTATGCAAAACTGTTTTAACTCTCGATGGCTGTACTCTTCCAATTTATCCATCTGGAATTTCTCTGTGGATCCGCTCTCTTTGGTTGTCATTGTGGTTTAGTCGTGGGGTGAGTTACTCTCTGTACGGTACGCGTTGATTCGGATCGCGCCGCTGGCCACCAATGTTAGACGGGACCTGGAGGGTCGGCCGAGGACAAGAGGAGAGGTCTCCGGGGAGAGCCGTCTCCAGCGATCGTACAGACAAGTAACTTCCCCCCCACAGATGGACACCACACAAAGATAAGATTTAACGTTCTTTATAAGACATCTTGAAGTACGGTAGAATGATACAAGGAGGTCAGGACTCAGGGGTCCCCTCGATTCTAGTCTCTGGGAAGGAAAAAGGGGGTAGCGGGACAGTCTTGTTCCCAATCTGGCAGTTGCGATGAGATGATGGGTAGCTCGCAATCCTCGAGCTCGGCGTTGTAGGAGGACGGGCCGCGGCAGCGCCAGCAGGTCCCGAGGAGATCGAAGGTGGCAACGGTCCGCGGCAGCGCCAGCAGGTCCCGACGAAGATGGTAGTTACAACGAGCCGCGGCAGCGCCAGCAGGTCCCGACGAGTATGAAGGTTGCAGAGGGCCGCGGCAGCGCCAGCGGGCAGGACGACAGTTCACAAGGCAGGGCTGCGGCAGCGCCAGCAGTCCGTCAAGGATGAGTTCTTCACGGTGTCTCTCGACTCCAGGATACAACTGCCTTCCTGCTCTGGAGCTGCCCCAGTTATAGGTCTGGCGCCCTTTGATGTCCGGACCCTCGCACTTGGAGGTCGGGAGGTCCGGGATGAGGGAGTCCAGACACCCAGCAGGGGGGTGGAGCCAGCGCCCGGGGAGGCTGGGGGCGATCGGCACCTGGCGGGGGAGAGCCATCAACACTCCTCTCTCCCATTGACCTGCCAAGTGGTCCGTTCACCTCCTGGGTGGATGGTGGTGCCGGGATGTCGGGGCCTGGCCAGGCCCAGGGTTAGGGTCGAGCTGAGGCCACGCGGCCTCGTGGTGCAGTGTCCAAGATGGCGGCTGGGCCCGGGCAATGGTGCTGGTGGATGCCCAGGCCGGTGATAGGAAGATGTTCGGGGGCAGGCGTCCCGTGTGGGACGGGTTACGGGTGGCTTCTGAGGGTGGCTTCTGGAGAGTCGGTGTCCTGGCTCTGTCATGCGGGGAGGGAGCGAGCCCCCTTCTGGGGCCTGTCCAACATTGCACACATATGGGGCAGCTCTGTTGTCTGGGGCACCGGCCTTTACACTGTGTGTACACATATGGGATAGCTCTGCTGTCTGGGGCACTGGCCTCTACACTGTGTGCACACATATGGGATAGCTCTGTTGTCTGGGCACCAGCGTTTTCACTGTGTGCACACATATGGGATAGCTCTGCAGTCTGGGGCACCGGCCTTTACACTGTGTGTACACATATGGGGTAGCTCTGCTGTCTGGGGCACTGGCCTTACACTGTGTGCACACATATGGGATACCTCTGCTGTCTGGGGCACTGGCCTTTACTCTGTGTGCACACATATGGGGCAGCTCTGTTGTACGGGGCACCGGCCTTTACACTGTGTGCACACATATGGGATAGCTCTGTTGTCTGGAGTACTGGCCTTTACTCTGTGTTCACACATATGGGATAGCTCTGCTGTCTGGGGCACTGGCCTTTACACTGTGTGCACACATATGGGGTAGCTCTGTTGTCCGAGGCACCGGCCTTTACACTGTGTGCACACATGGGATAGCTCTGTTGTCTGGAGTACTGGCCTTTACTCTGTGTTCACACATATGGGGTAGCTCTGCTGTCTGGGGCACTGGCCTTTACACTGTGTGCACACATAAGGGATACCTCTGCTGTATGGGGCACTGGCCTTTACTCTGTGTGCTCACATTTGGGGCAGCTCTGTTGTACGGGGCACCGGCCTTTACACTGTGTGCACACATATGGGATAGCTCTGTTGTCTGGAGTACTGGACTTTACTCTGTGTTCACACATTTGGGATAGCTCTGCTGTCTGGGACACTGGCCTTTACACTGTGTGCACACATATGGGGTAGCTCTGTTGTCTGGAGTACTGGCCTTTACTCTGTGTTCACACATGTGGGATAGCTCTGCTGTCTGGGGCACTGGCCTTTACACTGTGTGCACACATATGGGGTAGCTCTGTTGTCCGGGGCACCGGCCTTTACACTGTGTGCACACATATGGGATAGCTCTGTTGTCTGGAGTACTGGCCTTTACACTGTGTGCACACATATGGGGTAGCTCTGTTGTCCGGGGCACCGGCCTTTACACTGTGTGCACACATATGGGATAGCTCTTTTGTCTGGAGTACTGGCCTTTACTCTGTGTTCACACATATGGGGTAGCTCTGCTGTCTGGGGCACTGGCCTTTACACTGTGTGCACACATATGGGATACCTCTGCTGTCTGGGGCACTGGCCTTTACTCTGTGTGCACACATATGGGGCAGCTCTGTTGTACGGGGCACCGGCCTTTACACTGTGTGCACACATATGGGATAGCTCTGTTGTCTGGAGTCTGGACTTTACACTGTGTGCACACATATGGGATAGCTCTGTTGTCTGGAGTACTGGCCTTTACTCTGTGTTCACACATATGGGATAGCTCTGCTGTCTGGGGCACTGGCCTTTACACTGTGTGCACACATATGGGGTAGCTCTGTAGTCCGGGGCACCGGCCTTTACACTGTGTGCACACATATGGGGTAGCTCTGTTGTCTGGAGTACTGGCCTTTACTCTGTGTTCACACATATGGGATAGCTCTGCTGTCTGGGGCACTGGCCTTTACACTGTGTGCACACATATGGGGTAGCTCTGTTGTCCGGGGCACCGGCCTTTACACTGTGTGCACACATATGGGATAGCTCTGTTGTCTCGAGTACTGGCCTTTACACTGTGTGCACACATATGGGGTAGCTCTGTTGTCCGGGGCACCGGCCTTTACACTGTGTGCACACATATGGGATAGCTCTGTTGTCTGGAGTACTGGCCTTTACTCTGTGTTCACACATATGGGGTAGCTCTGCTGTCTGGGGCACTGGCCTTTACACTGTGTGCACACATATGGGATACCTCTGCTGTCTGGGGCACTGGCCTTTACTCTGTGTGCACACATATGGGGCAGCTCTGTTGTACGGGGCACCGGCCTTTACACTGTGTGCACACATATGGGATAGCTCTGTTGTCTCGAGTACTGGCCTTTACACTGTGTGCACACATATGGGGTAGCTCTGTAGTCCGGGGCACCGGCCTTTACACTGTGTGCACACATATGGGATAGCTCTGTTGTCTGGAGTACTGGCCTTTACTCTGTGTTCACACATATGGGGTAGCTCTGCTGTCTGGGGCACTGGCCTTTACACTGTGTGCACACATATGGGATACCTCTGCTGTCTGGGGCACTGGCCTTTACACTGTGTGACAATAAATAGAACTGAACCTTCTCGCACACAAAGTTCTGAGTTGTAGGTTAGGTAGTACAAACAAGTGGTTAGGTGCTACCTGGGTTGCTCCTTCTGAGTCTTGGAGGTGGAAATAATACTTGTGATAGCGCCAATCCAGTCGGGAATGGCGGCCCCAGACGCACACTGGATCGAATAATTTCTTTGGACTTGATATTTTTCAAAATAAAGTTTGATTAGAACATTGAATTTCTCGATGAAATCCTAAATTTTTCACATGATTTAAGAATCAAAATTATAGTTGGCCCAATGCATTTCGGGCAATGCTGCCCTTCATCAGGAACATTTAATTTGCTAGAAAAAGATGAAACACAACTGTCATATATTCGTTTCAATTACATATGAAAATCATAATATAGCTGTTCGCATGTTAATAAACCAATGCCTGGACATATATGAACGACTTTCATCAATATACACAAACATCGTTGTGGACTCTGTACATGGACATAAATGCACAATTTTCATAGATATACACAAACATTACCAATCATGTAAGATATGTGGCATCAAAATCATCATAATCCATAAAATAACACGGGTTAATGCATGCGGTGGCGAATGAAATTATTCAACATAAACGTTTATCCTCTGGTACAAAGTAAATGAGCGGGATTTTAAATCAGCAGTAAACATACCTTCCAAAGTGGTGAAAGCATTTAGCAAAGTGTAAATTCGATACGTTTAACCCGAGACAGCTGACCTGTGGTAAAAAGATTTTACAAGTACTTAATGGTATGCGTGCCAGTGGGGGTGAGTATCAATTCAGAGTTATTGTTGTGTTATCGGTCGTACCTGAAAATGTTGAGAGCCACCCTCGGGCTAGAGACGTGAACTGTGTTGTTCGGGTTTACGAACCATGCTCTGTAAAGAGAACCAAAGTGGTTCAATTTCAAAAGCCAATACCTTGCAAAATTAGCTAGCTATATAGGAAAATGTAACAATGTCAAGGTGCTGGTAACACTCACCTAATGCCTGGCGTTTCACTAGACGCCGAGATAATCCTGCCGCGTCTTCGGAAGAGTGTTTGGTAGGTTGTTCGCCGGAGTCGGATGTATAATCCGCCCGACCCGGAAATGGTATACAAAAGAACTAGAAAACGTACTGCGTGTAGTTTTTAAAAGAAAGACGGAAAACGAACCCTGTGTAGTTTCTTAAGCAAAATGAAGACGGATTTTCATGTTTTTGAAAAAATGTCCTAACGTGATGTCAAAAATGTAAAAGAGTGTGTGCATGAAATGAATAAAGCGTCGCGTACGAGATGCGCGTCAAGGTGTCAAGGTCTTCACATGTCAGAGTATAAAAGTATTACATGTCAAGTACTCGTGATCAATCAAAATTGCAAAATAGCAAATCATATAGTTCAAAGCATGTAACGCGCCTGGTGATAATAGTCAAATACCTTACCAAATGTTAATATATACAAAATAATGAGGGAAAATTGTTTATCATCTGTTTGTTCACGTACTTATCAGTAAAAGTTCAATAGTAGTGTGTACTATTAGGTGAGTGTTACCAGCACCTTGACATTGTGACATTTTCCTATATAGCTAGCTTATTTTGCAAGGTATTGGCTTTTGAAATTGAACCACTATGGTTCTCTATACAGAGCATGGTTCGTAAACCCGACCAACACAGTTCACGTCTCTAGCCCGAGGGTGGCTCTCAACATTTTCAGGTACGACCAATAACACAACTCTAACTCTGAATTGATACTCACCCCCACTGGCACGCATACTATTAAGTACTTGTAAAATCTTTTTACCACAGGTCAGCTGTCTCTGGTTAAACGTATCGAATTTACACTTTGCTAAATGCTTTCACCACTTTGGAAGGTATGTTTACTGCTGATTTAAAATCCCGCTCATTTACTTTGTACCGGAGGATAAACGTTTATGTTGAATAATTGCATTCGCCACCGCGTGCATTAACCCGTGTTATTTTATGGATTATGATGATTTTGATGCCACATATCTTACATGATTGTTAATGTTTGTGTATATCTATGAGAATTGAAATATGCGAGACAGCAAGGACCCCCTGATACCTTTCAATTTCCTGGGTCAGGGCAAATGACAAGTGTGAGTAAAATACCCAGGCAAATTTATGAGCCAACTAACACATAAAGAAAAGATATTCCACTACTGTTTGTACATATATAGAAATACAAATTTAATACTCATTACAATAGCATGATAATTGATAAAATTGACATAATTATACACACAAGATATAAAAAATTATTTTGCATTATAACATATGCATGACTTCAAAATATCAAATAATTCATAGATATAAAAAATTGTTGGATGGTTTCCTGTCTACGCGTTTTGACACTTTAACGTGCCTTCTTCAGGACTGTACCATCGTGCTGTAAAAGATATTTATAAAAGATTTTTACAGTATTATATTTCTATGTAGAAAACAGCTAGTATTCTGAATTTTAATACATGTGTTAGATTTTGGTTTTCAACAGACATTTTGATAATACCGCTTTTAAAACTTATCATTATCTATCTTCTATACGGTTGCCATAAATAACACACTATACGAGATGAAAATGAGAGCATATCATTCATTTATACATTGATAGCAGATAGCAGATCTTCAACTGTAACTCATTTACATTAAGATTAAATCTCATTTGTCTCAGTGAGTGATTTTATTATATCACTAGGTACCCTAAGTCTAACAGGTTATAGAAGAAATAAAGGTCAGAAAAGAATTATAAACCTTGAGATTGCAAACCCAGGATAAGAAGCCTGGTTAGTAAAGAAGGTAATAGCAAAGAAAAGCGGGTATGGTAAATATTAAATGTTAGGCTTCCTAAAAAAGTAATTCTCCCTAAATCATTAGTTGTTCCTTGATCATCTTATCAGTTGTCCTAAATATACATTTCTATGACCCAGGTTCCTATTCTGCATACTATCCCACTGTAAGAGGTCTTTTTTCATGTTTATTCAGATACTGATACGGACCCTTTGTACCATCCATTCATATGTCAGGTATTAATTACGCTTACCTATTATTAGGATAGAACAGGATAAAAGTCTGAGGCTTAAACAGAACAAACGCCTCAATGCCGTAGAAAATTGGTTTGGGTTTCAAAGATGGTAAAATCTGTAATATGAGAACATTGATAGCTGATTATATGTTCAAACTGACTGCTTGTTAATATACTCTATTTATACTACAGGCGTATTGCTTATTCATTTAAGGCATGGATAGCTATAAAGCGTTGATTCCCTGTTAGTCCTTTGCCTATATATATCTTACAGGACATCGAGATGTTTGCTTACCGCATTGTAAAAAACAACCTTCAGTTTTCATTGCCTATAGGTGCCATATTCATTATTTTTCAGTCCACATTAAAGATACATGATCTAAGAAAAAAACAATTTTTATCACCGGTTGTGTTCACTCCATGTAAAAAAAAAAAAATTATACTATTCTGGAGGTATTTCATTATTTACCTAAATCTTCTGCCCGGGTGAGTCACCAAACGTTATTGCCAGCGTTGTATTCAGCGTGTATAATCTGAAACAAACGACAAAGTGGGCGCAGCTCATGTCAACTCCCATATAACATTGTATAAGACTAAGTGAAGATTATCGCGTTAAAATATAACTAGAGTTTTGATCTCGCCAGTATTATTTAGACTAAAAGAGGTTCCTCGCGTTTTATACAAAACAGTTAGTGTTTTTACCTGTGATAATGTTATCTAAACAACGGACTGGCTTGGAGCTGCTCCTGATCGATATCCGTTGTTTCAGGCAGTTCGTTTCGCGCTATTATAGGATATATTATGAGCGCAGCTGAAATGACAAAGAAACGGACATCGTTCACGTATTTATCGTGATCTGCCCGTGTATGCTAGGGGAGGCTTCAAGCTTTTAAAACCACAGCAGCAAGAGTATTTACCTTTATCTTGTTTTAAAGAGCGGACCTCCTGAGGCGGCGTTTCGGCGGTTCCGGTATTTTGGCACAGAGTTTGATAGGCGTTTTCTAATTGGTTTATATATACCGGCAGCTGATTGGTTCACCTGACTATTCCGTGCGTTTTAAGGTGACATGATTCCATTTCACTAAGCGCCCGTTTTTGACCCGTACATGAGTGTTTAATATTTCTGAATTTCATTTATTGTTAAAGTGAAGATAAGCACAACAAAAGGATGAAAGGCAAATAAATAGGTAAATACCGTTAATGAAATGGGCATGCTTGAAATGAAAAAGTGCATACCGCTACTGAAGAGGATATGTTTACCATTGGTATTATATAGGATCTTATTTTACAAAGGTTTATATGAAGGGGTCTTATTATATAATGGACTATATTTTACTTGGCTAGTTTTATCATTAGTCCACAAAGATGTTATCTAAGGTGGGCTCTTATTATACAGGATTTATGTGAAGGGGTCTTTTTACATAAGGCACTATATTTTACTTGATTGGTTTAATCATTACTCCAAATTATAAGAGGTATGGAGCCTATTCTTATTTTTACAGTATGGCATTTATCCGCGATAGGGCTCTTATTATACAGTGGTTTATATGAAGGGGTCTTGTTACATAATTGGCTATATATTGCTTGACCAGTTTAATCATTACTCCAGATTAAAAGAGGTATAAAGCCAATTCTTATTTTCATAGTATTGCATTTATCCACGGTAGATCATTATTTAAGCCATGGGTAAATGTATTTAGAGTAAAGATCCAATAAACCTCTCTTTTTTTCCTGATTTTATCTCCGCCGTTATTGTTGGTTGTATGGATCTTTTCAAGGATACGCCAACGAATCTGGGATGGAGAATGGTGGAACTCATCAAAATGGGCTGCCAGTGGTGCTATCAGCTTTTTTGTTTTGATTGCAGATCTATGCTCCGTTAAGCGGAGTTTCATAGTTCTTGCGGTTGCTCCAACATATCCTAAGTTACATGGACATAATATCAAATAAACAATATTGGTTGTATTACATGTCCATAGTTCTTTAGCCTGTATTTGTACTTTATTAAATATAAATGTTTGACCTGGTACCCGCAGAAGCTGGAACAAGATCACAGAAGACCAGCTCGCCACCTCCCTGAGCCAGCACCCTCCTGCCAGCTCAGCGAACCCCAGCCAGGCCGCCGACAACCTCACGAAGTGGATCAGCAACTGCGCGGACGAACTCGCCCCACTGAGGACCCCGCCTAGCAGACCCGGCAGCAAGAAGGCCCCATGGTTCACCGACGAACTCAAGAGCTCCAAGAAGAACTGCCGAGCCCTCGAGAAAGTCTGGAGAAGGGAACCTACACCGGACAACAGGACCTCCTTCAAACTTGCCACCCGGAAACACCACCAGCTGATCCGCGCCGCCAAGAAAACAGCATTCAAGGACCGGCCGGACAACAACGCACACAACTGCAAGGAACTCTTCAACATCGTGAAGGAGCTTTCCAACCCCAGCGCAGGAAACAACGACATCACCCCATCGCAAGACCTCTGCAACTCCCTCGCTTCATACTTCCACAACAAGATCGCGGACATACACAACAGCTTCAACAACCAACCAACGCACACCATGACCGAACAACCACCCCCCACCACCACCCTCCACGCCTGGACCCCGATCAGCACCGAAGACACCATCCGCACGATGAACTCCATCCACTCCGGTCCTCCGACCGACCCCTGCCCTCACCACGTCTTCAACAAGGCCAACGCTGTCATCGCACCCCACCTGCGAGACATCATCAACACATCCTTCGACACCGCCACCTTCCCTGAGAGCTGGAAGCACGCGGAACTCAGCGCTCTACTCAAGAAACCAACAGCGGACCCCACCGACCTCAAGAACTACCGCCCCATCTCGCTCCTCCCGTTTCCAGCCAAAGTCATCGAGAAGACCGTCAACAAGCAGATAGCCGCCTTCCTCGAGACGAACGGATCCCTCGACCCCTCACAGTCCGGCTTCCGAGCCAATCATAGCACCGAGACCGCCCTCATCGCCGCCACCGATGACATCCGAGCCCTGATGGACAAGGGAGAAACAGCGGCCCTCATCCTCCTAGACCTCTCCGCGGCATTCGACACGGTCTGCCACCGCACCCTAGTACGGCGCCTCAGCAACATCGGAATCCAGGACAAGGCGCTGGAATGGATCGTCTCCTTCCTCGACGGAAGAACACAGAGAGTCCGCCTACCACCGTACAAGTCAGAGGCCTCCGAAGTCATCTGCGGCGTCCCTCAAGGATCATCTCTGAGCCCCACCCTCTTCAACGTCTACATGAGCCCCCTCGCGGCCATCGTACGCAAACACAACCTCAGCATAATCTCCTACGCCGACGACACCCAGCTGATCCTCTCCCTGACCAACGACCCCGCCGCCGCCAGAGCCAACCTTCACGAAGGGATGAAAGAGGTAGCCGAGTGGATGACGACCAGCCGCCTGAAACTGAACTCGGACAAGACGGAGGTCCTCATCCTGGGCTCCTCACCCTCCGCCTGGGACGACTCCTGGTGGCCTCCCGCCCTGGGCACCGCACCCAAACCGACAGACCATGCACGCAACCTGGGCTTCATCCTGGGCTCCTCCCTCTCCATGACCAGGCAAGTCAACAACGTCTCCTCGGCGTGCTTCAACATCCTACGCATGCTACGGAAGATCTTCTGGTGGATCCCCACCGAGACCAGGAAGACCGTCACCCAGGCCCTCGTCACCAGCCGACTGGACTACGGCAACGCCCTCTACGCCGGTACCACCGCCAAGCTCCAGAAGAGACTCCAGCGGATCCAGAACGCCTCAGCCAGACTCATCCTCGACATCCCTCGAACCAGCCACATCTCCGGACATCTGAGAGACCTTCACTGGCTCCCCATCAACAAAAGAATCACCTTCCGCCTCCTCACCCACGCACACAAAGCCCTACACGACCAAGGCCCGAGCTACCTCAACAGCCGAGTCAACTTCTACGCTCCCAAACGACACCTCCGATCAGCCAACCACGCCCTCGCCGCCGTCCCCCGCATCCGAAGAGCGACTACAGGAGGAAGGTCCTTCTCCTACCTGGCCGCCAAGACCTGGAACTCCCTCCCGACCGACCTGCGCCTGACCCAAGACCACCTCTCCTTCAGGAAGAAGCTGAAGACCTGGCTGTTCGAGCAGTAGTGGCACTCCCCCCCCCCAGCGCCTTGAGACCCTACGGGTATGTAGCGCGCTCTATAAATGTCACTGATTGATCACTGATTGATGCCATCACAAGATTGGCATTCGCCACATCTGGAGGTTTCTTTAATGGCATTCTCTCCATTCAGTGATTTTTATACAAAAGGGGCAGTCTTGGTGGTTCCACTGAAACGTGATCTCACTATTAAATCTTTAAGATTTTTGTTGCGTCGATGCGCAAACATAGGTTGGGGAGTTTTGGTTGTGTCGGTTCTATATTTAGTAGGTGCCAGTTTGAGCTGATGATCTGTCTGACTGTAGCATTTAGAGGGAAATGTTTTGTTATACAGACCAGCTTATGTTCTTTTTGTTGTTTATTTGAGTTCAGAAGGGCATCACGATCAAAATATCTCGCTCGTTTATATGCCTCACGTATTAGCCGGTTTGGATATCCGCGAGCGAGAAACTTCTCTTTTATTGTTATAGCCTGAATATCATAGTCTTTAATGTTAGTGCAGTTTCGCCGCACTCTCAAAAACTGCGAGAATGGTATCCCATCCTTCTGATTTCTCGGATGATAGCTACTAAAGTGAAGTAGCGTGTTCCTTGCTGTTGACTTTGTATATAAGTCAACCGTTATCTTCTTAGAGTCATTTTTAATGTATATGTCAAGGAACTCCACACTTGTAGCATCAACATGTGCAGTAAAACAGAGATTGCTGTCTGCTAAATTTATCCATTCTAGGAATTCTTTAAGAGTCTGTTCCCCATTGGTCCATATAAAAAATATATTGTCAATAAACCGGCGCCAATGGGAAACAGACTCATAGAATGGTGCCATCTCATTGTGTATATGGTGAAATTCAAACGTAGCCATATAAATATTGGCTATCGATGGGGCCATTGCTGCCCCCATGCTTACGCCTTTTGTTTGTTGGTACATGTGTTCTCCAAATTGGAACACATTTTCTTCAAGTACTACTGATAAACATTGTAAGATAAAGGGTTTATTGCATGGTATTTTATGCAGATCAATAAACCAACTAGTAGCCTCTATAGCTCCTTTCTGAGGGATGTTGCTATAGAGGGATTCAACATCCAGCGTGACTAATAGATCTTTACTTCTGTCAAATGGTAGGTGTTCAACCTTTGAGATGATAGCCCTGGTATCTTTTATATAAGACGGGGTAAACTGAATGAATGGTCTTAAGATGTTATCCAGGTATTTAGATAATGCTTCAGTAGGAGTTCCAATAGTTGAAACAATTGGACGGTAGGGCGGGTTTTCTTCATTTTTATGCATTTTTTGGAGTGCCATAAATGCATGCTACCTTTCTTTGTGATTTATTGAGGATTTCATGTTCTTTTTTGGTAATGATGTTATTATTTAAGGCGTGGGTAGTTATTTTCTGAATAGATTTAATCACTTTCTCTGTGGGGTTCTTTGTGACTTTTTTATAAAAGATCGGATCATTCAGCATAGTGAGCATGTTTGCTTCATAATTGATGGAATCAATCAGAACAATCCCTCCTCCCTTGTCGCTGCTTTTTATTGTAATTGATTTGTCGTTTTTCAGATTAAGGAGAGCTGTATGTTCATGCTTTGTGATATCATATATCGGTTTGGGTACATATTGAAGTGCTGATTTTAATTTGTTAATGACAACTTTTTCAAAAATAGCCATCTCAGGACCAAGCTGATCTAAAGAGGGGGTGAAGGTAGATGGTAGGGCTACAATATTATTTATACCTGTTTCTGGTTGTAGATCTTCTTTATTTATAAAGAACTTTTGTAATCTCACTTTTCTAAAGAAGGAATGTATGTCCGGATAGAGTTCGAATACATTAACATTTGAGTGGGGTACAAATGAAAGACCCTTTGTTAGAATAGAGACATCTGACTCCGAGAGGGCATGGTTGGAAAGATTAAAAATAGGTATTAGAGCCATTGCCTTTGATATTGTTTGTTGCGGGTCTCCAGATATTGTTGGGGCTCCGCAGGATATTGATGAGGTTGATGGGATTGGTAATGACCTCGTGATTGGGTCTGAAATCGCACTCGTTGTCGCCCTCGTTTCGCTCCGCGATATCCTAAAAAAGGTTGGCGCTGATTCCTACGTCCATTATTAGGATTGTATGGGCCTTCTTCATGATAATTGGAGTCACCGTCTGATTCTGGATCAGACGAGTCTGAAAAAGTATTAACTTTAGGTTGATTATAGTTACTTCCTCCTTGTTGATACTCTGTTTTGTAAAAGCTCTCTCTAAGATATGGATACGTTCGTTCTATTGTATAGAATCTTTTGTCTTTAGAGAACTTCTCCTGTTTTCTCTTAGCGAGATATTCAGCAAAGGATATAATATCCTTTTTCAAAGCTTCTATTTGATTTTCAGCTTCTTCTAGTGTAGTAGATTTTTTTATCTTCTCCTCTAGTTCCTCTATTTCTTTTTTAAGTTCTACAGCTAGTTCTTTAGATGTTGCTATGATGAGGATCATAAGATCGCGTGAGCACCTGCTCGCGATCATACTCCATTTGTGGAGAAACGTTTTTACATCAACAAATAAACCAGGGATGTTTCTAATTTTGAGGCCTAATGGAATGATACCTGCTTTTAAATAATTCAACATGAACTCGCCATGTGCTTCTATTCTTATCAGTTTCTTCCTTAAATTGGATAGCTTCCCTATGTCACTATTATTTTGAAAGACTGGAGCTGCACTTTGATTTTGTGGAACTGTAATGCCTACTAATGTGGCAAAGTCCTCATCTGAGAACCCAAACGTTTCCATTTGAGCCATGGTCTGATATAAATGTATAGTATATAAGAAATATAGAATGAAAGGAAAAAAGAATAGAATTATATTAAGAAAGAGACAATTACTAATTTTCAGACACAACTTTTCGTAGCAAATCAATTCAAACAATATAGCAACCACTTATTATCTCTGGCGGTATATGTACTATAGACAAACCATTCGGTCCCACATGGATGAACCGTGGGTAGCAATATGCGAGACAGCAAGGACCCCCTGATACCTTTCAATTTCCTGGGTCAGGGCAAATGACAAGTGTGAGTAAAATACCCAGGCAAATTTATGAGCCAACTAACACATAAAGAAAAGATATTCCACTACTGTTTGTACATATATAGAATACAAATTTAATACTCATTACAATAGCATGATAATTGATAAAATTGACATAATTATACACACAAGATATAAAAAATTATTTTGGTGATCGGGCCACGTTCCCTGGACAGTCGGAGAATGCCGTCCCGGACTTGATAGTTGAGGATTTTCGCTAGGATGGGCCTTGGCGTTTCTCCAACTGGTGGCCTGGGACCCAGAACTCTGTGCGCTCGTTCCACAGCAAATGTCGGTGACAGGTTGGGGTCGAACAGTTCGTGAAGGAGATCTGACACAAAGGTTTCCATCTTTGGCATGGCTGTAGTCTCTGGAATCCCTATCAGGCGGATGTTGTTCCTTCTGGAGCGCGCTTCAAGGTCGTCATTCTTCGCCCGTATGACCTTTAGTAGTTTGTCCATTTGTAGCAGCTGCTCCTTCGTCTCCTGTCTGAATTCGTGAAACTCAGTTTGTCTGTTTTCCAGGCAGTCTAGTCGAGTTTTGTGCGTTGTGTTTTGCGTTTTTACCAAGTCGAGTTGCGAGGTTAGGGTGTCCAATTTGGCATCAAAGCTCTTCAGGCGTGATCTCATTTCCAACATAATGGACTTTAAGTCGCCACCCTCGATGTCCGAGTCCTCACCCTCACCGGATGCCCCGCGGTCCTGTTCAGGGGGTCTTCCGCCCTTAGCGGTTGGGAAAGGGATTTTTGATTGTTTGGCATCATTTCTACCCATTGTGTGTTCTTAGGATGCCTCTCCTCTCACAGTGCCAGCACCCACCGTTGTTCTGTAGTTGCAATTTTCCAGGGGACCTAGGCGATGCGTCCCTGTCTCCTTGTTGTCCACTCCTCCAGGTGGCGCTGTGGTAGGGGGCCGGTTACAGTCGCATATGAAATCGCAGTAGTGGCGGGAGTTCAGTGGTCTGCTCTCACTCTGGCTACACTGGTGTGCCAACCATATGCTAGCGCTCTTGGAATGTGTTCACGATGGATGCCTGTCCGTATATGTCAATTTGTATAGCCACCCAGCAGCCCTATGGCTATGTGTGGTCACCACACATAGCCAACCATCAAAAATCAAGTGCTCCCGCGTAGTCCGTAGGTCGCAGCACGCCCCGCCCCATAGAGGGACGGGAAGACCCCAATGATGAAGCATGACACTAAGGGATTCTTAGTGTGTGAGGGGTATTTTAAAAACACATAGTGCTCTCTATTTGCCACCTGCAAAGAGAGTTTCTGTCACTGCTTTTTCACTGCAAAAAATAAAATATAAACACCACCCTTTTTCCATTGATAGAATCTCTTTGTTTTTGTATACCTTGCTGGAGGGTGATTCTATCACCATTACCTCTGCAGAAGGGTCCGTGGGTGCGTCTCAGGGTGGCTCGGTAGCATCCTGGGGATCGGCCGGCATTGAGTGCGCTGAGGGTGGCGGCATCGTACGTCCGGCGGGGGCCAGGGGTCCTGGCGCTGGGCGCGGTCCAGGCGCGGACGGGCGCAGACGGGCTTACCTTATGCGCACCTTAGGCGCACAATCGGCGCGTCCTCTGTGCGTGCGCCCGGTCGCCATTTATGGCGAAGTGGGAGGGCGGGAGGAGCTGGGAGGCGGGAGCGGGGAGGGTACAGAAAGCAAAGGGGGCGTGGCTGCGAGTACGGCAGCGGGAAGCGGGGAGCGGGGCGGGGGGCACGGGGCGCAGGGAGAACAACAGTCGGGGGAAAAGGGACAAAATAACTATAACAAGCACGATAAATCACTCAGGGCACTGGAGAGAAAACAACAGAGTTACAAGACCAATAACAGGGGGAAAAGGAACAAAATAAAGAATACAGGCACGAAATTACACTGAGGGCACTGGAGATAGACAACAGAAATTATGAGACAACAGTCAGGCATAGGATGCGATCCCACTAGGGCAGCGGGGGGCGGGGACGTGGCGGCAGGCTCAGCGAGGCTGAGTGTGGCAGCGGGAGGAGGGCACACGCAGCAGCTGGTGGCCGTGCGGCGCGGGGGTGTCCTGGGAGCAGGTCACTCACTCCCTACTTAACTGTATAACCTCAAATTAACTGTTTGTGCTGCAGCCACCTCATTAACTGCAGTCTGGCCTCCGAAAGACAACATTTGTAAACAAGTGAACCTGCTGAATGCTGCCACTCTGGCAGGACAGGGAAGATAAAGGCAGTGGGCGTTTAATCAATCAATGCAAAGAAAGCTTTGGTCAGAGCCGGGGGGGTGTCTGCGGATGGCCAGTGGTCCTCGTTAGTGTGCTGGGAGTGACAGCCGGCCATGGTCCGGACAGACAGCAGCTTGTCACAGTGGTAGCGCCGGATCCCCGCCTGCCTCTAGTGCTGCAGCAGGGTGCTAGAGGCTATGGGCAAGGACCCTGGGGGGCGCACTGCAGGACTGGGCTGTCTGCGTCTCCAACGGCAGTCACTGGATGCATCACAGCCAGCTTGAGTTACTACATGCAGTATAGCGAGTCATGTTTATTAAATGCAGGTGTTTATTACATGCACCATAGCGGAGCGTTTGGAAAAGGCATGTGTTTAATACATACACCATAGCCAAAGTGTTTATTAAAGGCATGTTCTTATTACATACAGCATAAAGACATGTGTTTATTACATGCACCATAGCGGGCGCGATTATTAAATGCATGTGGTAATGGTAACTGCATTGGTCGCCTTCCAAAGGTGCTTTAATTAAACGCACTGAAGTACTACAAATATAACATAAAGGGCTATACCCACCAATAGCCCCAATCCCATTACCAAATAATTAGTCAGTTTGGAGTGAAGAAAGTTCAATCGTTTATTAAGCAAAATACTCCATAGAGGAGCCTCTCCAACCCTTACCCATCTGGTGCGCAGAGAAGACTGTTGGCTCGTATTCAAACATGAGGTTATATACTTTTTGGTTCAACACACATGATCACTGTAAAAGGAAAAACACTAGTTGGCCCTCGAGCTCCAGGGAAAGACCATATATGGCACACATGATTAGTTCAAAACTTAACTATTTATTACTGGGGAGGTGAGGAGGGGTGACCCCCTTTCGTCTTAGGAGTGTAGGCACTGCAAGAAGGTTTGTGGCAAATGGATCAACCAAATGCAAAGTGTTCAAAAACGATGTCAATGCTCCAATGAACCTCAAAAGCAGCGTAGTCCAGCACGAGTATCGGAAAGTGGCGTCTTGCCTATCAACAATTGTGATTTACCACTTTGATATCTTTTGTTACTTCCATATAACTATAAGACTCTACTTTTACGAATAGCCCTGAGGAAGTCTGTGGCTTATACCACTAAAGACGAAACACGTGTTGGCGGCAGCTAGGATTGCTTATGAAGAAGTGCTATTCAATGAATGAAGATAAGAAGATCGTCTCGAGCTTGATTTACTCAAAACTTTATTCACTATTGTTGAAAGCCCAGGATATATTTGTCTTTTTGTATATATGTTTATATATGCATTTATATATATATATTCACTGAAAAAACCATAGGTTTCAGCCACGTTATAGTTAAGAAATAGCATTTAAAAAACCTTAGAAATTCACTGAAAAAACAATAGGTTACAGCCATGTTATAGTTAGGAATTAGCATTTAAAAAACCTTAGAAATTCACTGAAAAAAAACATAAGTTTCACACATGTTAAAGTTAGCTGGACAATTCACTGACATCATCCAGTATATGTGTGTCTTTCTGAAAAATAAATATGTTTTATGTATGTATATCTAAAGGTCAAAGGAAGAATAAATGGGTAAATAAGTGTCTAAATGGATGTTTTTTTGTAAAATTTATTGTATATCTGACTTATTAAGTGTATCTTAGTAAATACATGTATTAATGAGTAATGTTTAAATATGTTTAAATATTTAAATATCTGTCTCAGTGTCTCACTTTGTGTATAAGTGGCTACATGGGTTGGTGACTAGCTACATGAGTGTGTATATGGCTTATTAGTTGTTTTTTTGAGTATCAGTATGAGTGTCTGTATGGTTCGGTGGGGGATATTACTTAGTGCATAGATGCATGAATAAGTGACTCACTGTTTGTATGTGTTTTGAAGACAGCATGTGTGCAGGACTGTATGGGTGGATGAGTGTGTGTATGGGTGTGTTAGTGAGTGAATGACTATCTCAATAGTGTCTTTATGATTAAGTACATATGTACTAGTATATATGAGTATTGATGTATATAAGTGAGTATATATGAGAGTGAAAGATTGGAAGAGTTCCTGTTTAAATAAGTATGTGTCTCTATAAGTGATTATTTAAGATAGTAAGTATGTGTAGGTTTCTGTCGAAGTAAGTGTAGTGGTGTATGTATAGCTGTATATGCAAGTAAATGGATGTTTGATCGTTTTTTTGCATGTGAGAGTATGTGTGTGAGTAACTCTATGGATGAGTATCGGTGTGTAACAGGATGTATAGGTGTATGAGTGCATATGATGAGTGAGTACATGTATGAGTGACTACATAGAACTGTTTGTGAATGAGTGGATGTGTATGTAGATTTTGGAATTACTGAATAGGCTGTTGTAACTTTTATTGGTATCTCTATTGTTTTGAAAAGTTTAATTTCTATTTTTGAAAATGTGTTTCAAAGGTTATATTACGCTGAGAGGAGGTCTGCCACTCTTTCACAAGGATGATGTCATCAGTGATGTCATTTGAGATGTCATTAGTGATGTCATGAGTGATGTCACTGACCATGTCATGAGTGATGTAATATGTGACGTCATCAGCAGTGCATTGCGGGCGTGCAAGTTATAGTTAGCTGAACTAACTATAACGGGGGAATTTCAATGGTTTTGTATGAGTGAAATGTCCAGCTAACTATAACATGTGTGAAACCTATGTTTTTTCAGTGAATTTCTAAGGTTTTTTAAAAGCTAATTCCTAACTATAACGTGGCTGTAACCTATGTTTTTTCAATGAATTTCTAAGGTTTTTTAAATGCTAATTCCTATCTATAACGTCGCTGAAACCTATGGTTATTTCAGTGAATTTCAAAGGTTTTGTAAATGATAATTTTTAAATGTATTAAATGTTATATTTTTTATACTGATTTACTACATTGTTTTAAAGTATTTAATTTAAGATATTTTATTTTTTTAAATTACATTACATATTTTTAATAAAAATTGAGAAAAAATGTTTTTAAAAATATTGAAAATTGTGCCCCCACCGGCCTCCCCCCTGGAGGATAGGCTGCTAGATGGTCACATACAGGAACACGCAATCTCACTCACATATAAGAAGCTTATTAATAACCTACCTGACTTACTCCTGGGCCTGAAGGGGAGATGGGAGATAGACGGTCAGGAAATTGTGGTGGCAATCTCGTCCAGGCTGAGGCTCATCCAACTTAAAATACTACACAGGGTATACATTTCCAGCACGAGGCTGAAGAGGAGGGGTAGGAGCGAGGATGATGGGTGTAGGAGGGGCTACGGATTGGCTGGCTCCTTCTTCCACATGATATGGGAATGTCCGAAACTACAGTCCTATTGGGCAAAAGTGGTGCGATGTATGCAGGGTGTTTGGGGAGTGGAGGCGAAACGCTGCATATTGAATATATGGGAGCCAACGGATCTGCCGGCGAGAGGGAAGCTTTGGGTGACACTTGTCCAGGTGTTAGCTAAACGTAACATTGCGAGACATTGGGGGGCAGTTGCACCTCCAAGACTCACTGAGTGGAAACGAGACATGGACTGGTGCATGCTCCAGGAGAGGACAGTATACGTAGCCCGGGGGTGCCCCATAAAATGGTGGGCGGTATGGGACAAATGGAACGAATAGAGAGGCGATATCTGTGAACATTGTTTACCAGTGTTTGGTATTTTACCTCAAAAAAAAGATTTAAAAAAAAAACAAAAAGAGAAAAATATTGAAATTGTATTATTTTTATTTTTCATTTTATATTGTTTTAATTTATATATATTTTATATAGCCGGCAATGATATCCTATTCAAGGAAATTCAAGTTACTGTAAGTATGGTTAGAATTACTTTTCAGGATCAGTAGTGGGCTGAAAGATGCAGCACTGAGGTCTCTCCTGATAACAGGTGAGTAAATAGGAATTCATTGTTCGGATGATTTTAAAGGATTTTTTTTTAATTCCAACACTCTACACTTAGAATAATCTCCAAGTGAAACCAGTCAATGTTAGTCTATGGAAAGAAATTCAAGTTACTGTAACTACGTTTAGAATTACTTTTCAGGATCAGAAGTGGGCTGAAAGATGCAGCACTGAGGTCTCTCCTGATAACAGGTGAGTAAATCGGAATTCGTAGTTCGGCTGATTTTTGAGGAATTGTTTAAAGTTCCAAAACTTCACACTTAGAAGAATTTCCGAGTGAAACTAACCATAGGCTAAACGTCTCTCGTGTAGCCTATGGAAGGAAATTCAAGTTACTGTAACTACGATTAGAATTACTTTTCAGGATCAGTAGAGGGCTGAAAGATGCAGCACTGAGGTCTCTCCAGATAACAGGTGAGTAAATCGGAATTCGTAGTTCGGCAGATTTTTTAGGAATTGTTTAAAGTTCCAAAACTCCACACTTAGAAGAATTTCCACATGAAACCAGTCAATGTTAGCCTATGGAAGGAAATTCAAGTTACTGTAAGTACGGTTACAATTACTTTTTAGGATCAGTAGTGGGATGAAAGATGCAGCACTAATGCCTCCCCTGATAACAGGTGAGTAAATCAGAATTCGTAGTTCGGCTGATTTTAGAGGAATATTTGCATGTTTCAAAAATAGACACTTAGAAACTTTTCTGGTGAAAACCACACAATAGATTCCTATGGAAGGAAATAAAAGTTAATGGTAAGTACGCTTAGATTTACTTTTCAGGGTCAGTACTGGGCTCAAAGATGCAGCACTGAGGTCTCTCGTGATAACAGGTGAGTAAATTGGAATTAGTAGTTCTGCTGATTTTAGAGGAATATTGTGCTCAATAGTGAAGGACGGGGGGCGGGGCCTGAGGTGACATGTGTGCAAACACACCCTGTGGCGTGTTTAAGTTGAGGAATTCATTCCTCTTCAATCCTGAGGTCCCCTGTGAGCCAACAAGCCCACCATGTACCTCCAGGATGCGCAAGGGAGCTGCGCTGCAGAGAGGTGTTCAGAGGGCACGCCCCCTTTTTACAACACTCTGCAACACAACGTGAGAATTTTGTGAAGATTCGTCAACCGGCGCCTAAGTTATTCTTAATAGAATGTTTCGGATTTCCTATGGAAACTAGGTCCTAACTATAACTACCTACTGGCGACCGCCAGTAGGTAATATGTATGTGTATTCCCAAAGTACACAAAAACTCACAGTGTCCCCCAGGAAGGCCCATCATATCAGCCATAGTTGGACTGTTTGAGAATACCAGCAAGTTCATAGACTTCTTTTTGCAGCCAATTGTTAAATCCTTACCTCCTTATATAAGAGACACAGGAGATTTCCTGACCAAGATCTATGATTGCGCTTGGTCTGATGATTATGTGTTCATGACACTTGATGTACAAAGTCTATACACCAGTATAAGGCATTTTGATGGCATCAATGCAATGAAGCATTTTCTAAGTACACGTGAGATAGGCCTGTACCAACACACCATCATGTTGCTTCAGTTGACCGAATGGTGCCTAGACAATAACATGTGAGAATTTTGTGAAGATTTGTCAACCGGCGCCAAAGTTATTCCAAATAGAATGTTTCGGATTTCCTATGGAAAATAGGTCCTAACTATAACTACCCTACCTACTGGCGACCGCCAGTAGGTAATATGTATGTATATATATATATATATATATATATATATATATATATATATATATATATATATATATATCTATACTACTATTATAAAGAGAGAACAGAAACCTTTTGGCAAGGTAAACTCGGGAACCACAGCGCCAATCCACACACCCAATACATTGTTTTAATCCTCAGGGTGTGTAAATGGTCATAGGCTGCATAAAATAAAAATAAAACGTAAATTAAAAAATTAAACTTTAAAAACAAAGTAGTCCCCCCAAAGTAGCGCCGGCCGGGACGTGCGTGCTCACGTCTGGAGCACGGGGAGGAGCGGCGTCCGAGATCAGTATAGATTGTGCCTGTACGTGTTGCAAAGCTTAGCGACTACATCTATAATAATTCAACCTGTTGGACTGACGCATGAAATTTAAGAGCAAAAGCATTGTGGCTATCCGGTTTCGCTTCTATTTTTATAAAGTACACAAGTTTTTTTTCCACCGCCGAACACCGGGCGTGAGTAACTGCAGCAGCCCCGGAGCCAAACCTGAAAGTCCATGAACATTCATAACGCCGAGATTTGAGAACATGGGTGATGTCATGATGGAATTCCATTCAGATCAGTAAACCGGCCTCCATTCGGAGTTATGTCTTTTGCTGAAGTTCAGGTCCCAGTCCAGGACCAGGAGTGAAAGAGCGAGCCTGTTTCCTTCCCGAAGCTGCCCGAGTGACAGGGCTGGCAGCCGGAGGACGCCCTGAAGCACGAGCGGCAGAGTGAGTGCTAGGAAAAGGAACATTGACAAATTATGCGCAAACACCTCAAAGCCTCAGACCTACATGATGCTTAGCCGCAAACAAAAAAGACTCTGCCAGCCCCTGGCGGGCTGCAACCAAGCTTGACAGAGAATATTTTGAAAAGATTCTTTTACAGTGCAGTTCATTGACAATTTAACCATCTGTCTTGCACATTATAAAAATCCAGAAAATGAGCCTCCAACTCTAGGTACACTATCATAAATCTTCAAATACATTAGGGTTAATGTACAAGAGAGCTCATTGGCGAAACATTCTTCACAAGGGGAAGTCTTGTTTTGATGCAGCAGCTTTAGAGTATAGAGCAGTTTTTGCAAGCGATGAGCTCAAGAGGATTGGTTAAAATGTAGGATGAAGATATCTGAAAAACGAAATCATTGCACTAATGCCTTGGCTTGAAGGATGGAATGGGGCCAGGGGCAGCCAGACAAACGTAACTGCGATGAGTGTTCAGGATGGTAAAATGGAACTCAAGGGGAACAGATGATGGAAAGAGTCCAGAGCACTCTGCACACATTCATCTGAAAGAATAATAGTACTAAAGTCTCTTTTGCATTCCTAGAAAAGAATGATGAGAGAAGCCCAGGAAAAAATCAAAAACTGATGGTTGTAGGAATATAGTCAACATGTATGGTAGAGAATGGTAAACTGAAACATCTATTTCATAATAAAGGAAACTGTGATTATGTCACCAAAAAAAGAGGAAAAGAACCAAAGGTTAACCTGAGAAAATAATGTAATTGCAAGTTTCATATCCAGGCTCAAAAATAGAAATATATGAAATATATCTATCTATCTATACTACTATTATAAAGAAAGAACAGAAACCTTTTGGGAAGGTAAACTCGGGAACCACAGCGCCAATCCACACACCCAATACATTGTTGTAATCCTCAGGGTGTGTAGATGGACATAGGATGCATAAAATAAAAATAAAACGTTAATTAAAAAATTAAACTTTAAAAACAAAGTAGTCCCCTAAAAGTAGCGCCGGCCGCGACGTAGCGCTGGCCGCGACCTAGCGATGTCCGCAACGTGCGTGATGACGACAGGCGGGGAGGAGCGGTGACGAGCAGCGAGGAGTGGCGGTGAAGTCCGGAGCACGGGGAAGAGCGGCGGCTCAGGTAAGGCAAAGGCGAGGTGGGAGGGAGGCGGAAGGCAGGAGGCGGGAGGGAGGCGGTCTGGACAATGTCGGGGCGGGAGTGCACCCAAGCCTGAAATGTTGCCCCCAGCCCCCTTCTGCCCCGGGCAACGCTGCTGCAATCCAGAAATGCTGCCCCTAGCCCCCTTCTGCCCCAGGCAACGCTGGGGCGGGCTGCTAGTATATATATATATATATATATATATATATATATATATATATATATATATATATATATTACCTACTGGCGGTCTCCAGTAGGTATATATAGTTAGGATTTTTTTGAATAGGGATTTCTGAAAATTCTATGTTGAATAACTTTGGCGTTGATAGACGGAATTGGCTGAAATCGTCAGGAAAATTGCACATTTTGTTCCTGAGCGTCCCCTGAAAGTTTGGGGGGGTTTCGTCAAGTGGGGGCCAAGAAAAAAGGGGGGTCCCAAAACGTGTTTTTAACATTGAGTTTTCCATAGGGCGGTTGGACTCACTTTTAGCTCGAACGGCTGAATGGATTTCCACAAAACTTGGCAAAATTGTAGGGACTGGTAGCCCGATGTGCCTTTGCTATGTCTCAAGATATATGCTTCAGTGGTTTTTACTAAAATCAACTTTGAAAAATATATATTGGGCTACATTGGGCTATATATATGTTAGAGCCCACATGTAGGCCAATGTAGCCCAATGTAGCCCAATGTAGCCCAAAGATGGCCACCAGAGACAAAAAAAACAAATGTAGCCCAAATATCAGCCAGATGTAGCCCAACTATAGCCCAGTGACAGAATGTCCAAGAGTGTTCTAAAGAACAACTAGAGCGCTAAAAGTCTTACTTATGACAAAAGTATGGCACACCTGAAGTCATCTTGATTGGAATAAAGTGGTAACTCTTAAAACATTTAATTTAAAAAGAAACAACATGAGGGGGTATATTTTGCCATAGAAAGTATAATTAGTGCTGCAGAATGAAAAATTAGGGCACATTTTGAGTGACTTCTCAAATCCTTTTCTATTTCATTAAAACATTCTGACATGCAGTCTCCCAAAATGGCCACCAGAGACAAAAGAGCCCAAATGTAGCCCAAATATCATCCTGATGTAGCCCAAGTATAGCCCAATGACAGAATGTCTCAGAGTGTTCTAAAGAACAACTAGAGCGCTAACAGTCCTACTTATTACAAAGGTATGGCACACCTGAAGCCATCTTGATTGGAATAAAGTGGTAACTCTTAAAACATTTAATTTAAAAAGAAACAACATGAGGGGGTATATTTTGCCATAGAAAGTATGATTAGTGCTGCAGAATGAAAAATTAGGGCACATTTTGAGTGACTTTTCAAATCCTCTTCTATTTCATTAAAAAATTCTGACATGCAGTCTCCCAAAATGGCCACCAGAGACAAAAGAGGCCAAATGTAGCCCAAATATCACCCAGATGTAGCCCAAGTATAGCCCAATGACAGAATGTCCCAGAGTGTTCTAAAGAACAACTAGAGCGCTAACAGTCCTACTTATTACAAAGGTATGGCACACCTGAAGCCATCTTGATTGGAATAAAGTGGTAACTCTTAAAACATTTAATTTAAAAAGGAACAAAATGAGGGGGTATATTTTGCCATATGAATTATGATTAGTGCTACAGAAAGAAAAATTAGGGCACATTTTGAGTGACTTCTCAAACCCTCTTCAATTTCATTAAAAAATTCTGACATACAGTCTCCCAAGATGGCCACCAGAGACAAAAGAGCCTAAATGTAGCCCAAATATCACCCAGATGTACCCCAAGTATAGCCCAATGACAGAATGTCCCAGAGTGTTCTAAAGAACAACTAGAGCGCTAACAGTCTTACTTATGACAAAAGTATGGCACACCAGAAGCCATCTTGATTGGAATGAAGTGGTAAGTCTGAAAACACTCAATTTAAAAAGGAACAACATGAGGGGGTTAATTTTGCCATAGAAAGTATGATTAGTGCTTCAGAAAGAAAAATTAGGGATCATTTTGAGTGACTTCTCAAATCCTCTTCTATTTCATTAAAAAAAATTCTGACATGCAGACTGAAACATGCACTTTGAATACCAGCAGCAGACGTCCCTGGTGAGCAGTAGCTTTACTACAGTGATCTAATGTGCAACTAGAGTGCTAACATTCAGAATTTATGGCAAATGTGTGACACATCTGAATGCCTTCTTGATGGAACCAAAGTAAACAAGCATTGAAAATGCAATAGATCTCGCCCTCGTTTAAGTTAAAGCCATTCTGTTTGTAATGAGGTGGCTGTTTAGCTTTGCTTTTATTAGTGTTTTTTCAACTTTCATGTAAATAGCATGCATCTGTATGCATATAAGTATATGTATGCATGCATTTATGTTTGTATTTATATAGATATACAGATGATATATGTTTATATATGTATGTATATATATATATTCATTGAAAAAACCATAGGCTATAGACCATATATAGTTAGGAATTAGCATTTACAAAACCTTGAAAATTCACTGAAAAAACCATAGGTTATAGACCATATATAGTTAGGAATTAGCATTTACAAAACCTTGAAAATTCACTGAAAAAACCATAGGTTATAGACCATATATAGTTAGGAATTCGCATTTACAAAACCTTATTTTACTCACACAAAACCATTGAAATTCCATATATAGTTAGTTGCACTAACTATATATCGCGCACCCGCAATCCACTGCTGATGATGTCACATATTACATCATTCATGACATGGTCAGTGACATCACTGATGACATCACTGATGACATCTCAAATGACATCACTGATGACATCTCAAATGACATCACTGATGACATCACTGATGGCATCTCATTTGACATTACTGATCACATCACTGATGATATCATTCATGTGATAATACGATGAACCTCTTCAGACTCTAATATAACCTTAGATACAATCAGTGTAAACAGACACTCACAGACTGTCACTCATCCATGGAGTTACTCACACACCTAGTCAGTCATGCAAAGAATCAATCACACCTCCATTTCCTCAACTATACAGTTATACAAACTTTACTTATTCAAACATATACTAACACATATTTACTCTCTTATACAATCCCTGATACAAGTTCACAATGATCCATACAGCCACTCACACATTCACTGGCTCTTATGCACAGTTATTTATATATGTCAACTCTCACATGTACTGTGTTTTACATATGGACTTACTTTGACATGTAGCACTGAGATATCCATTCACTCACCAATACACTCATGCACACAGTCAACCGCCCATACAGCTGTTTCCACATGCACTTTTGAAACCATACATCTAGTGAATCAACTGCTCACACATCTATGCACAGAGTCATACACCTCCCAGCCACCCACACACACACTCAGTCTACCATACAAATACTTGGGCAACCAATCAATAACCCATATAGTTACTCATATAGCTACTTATCAACACATGCAACTGTTTACAGAACAACAGACATAATGATGCACAAATTAAGACAGTTTAGTCACTAACCCATGCACTCAGTGAGACACATTTAATCACTCACTCATACAGTCAGTCATGCACCTACTAAATCCTTCATCCAGACACTTATACATCCACTCATTCTTCAATATGTAAGACATATTTTAACTTTACAGAAACATACAGTCACTGGATGTTGTCATCAGTGATGTCATCAGTGATGTCATTTGAGATGTCATCAGTGATGTCATCAGTGATGTCACTGACCATGTCATGAATGATGTAATATGTGACATCATCAGCCGTGGATTGCGGGTGCGCGATATATAGTTAGTGCAACTAACTATATATGGAATTTCAATGGTTTTGTGTGAGTAAAATAAGGTTTTGTAAATGCGAATTCCTAACTATATATGGTCTATAACCTATGGTTTTTTCAGTGAATATATATATATATATATATATATATATATATATATATATATATATATATATATATATATATTACCTACTGGTGGTCGCCAGTAGGTATATATAGTTAGGATTTTTTTGAATGGGGATTTCTGAAAATTCTATGTTGAATAACTTTGGCGTTGTTGGACGGAATTGGCTGAAATTTTCAGGAAAATGGCACATTTTGTTTCTGAGTGTCCCTTGAAAGTTTGGGGGGGGTTTCGTCAAGCTGGGGCCGAGAAAAAAGGGGGGTCCCAAAACGTGTTTTTAACATTGAGTTTTCCATAGGGCGGTTGGACTCACTTTCAGCTCGAACGGCTGAATGGATTTCTATGAAACTTGGCAAAATTGTAGAGACTGCTTGCCCGATGTGCCTTTGCTAAGTCTCAAGATATGTGCTCCAGTGGATTTTGAGAAATTAACTTTCCCAAAAATATATATATCTGTGACAGCGTCTCGGATAGCGCCCCGGTTCGCGTACCAGACGCGTAACGGAACTTCGCGAGGAGAAGCGGATTGGCTCTCCAGTGACTCTCAACATTCTAAACAGTCCGGAGCGGCCGCCATGTTGTCTCTCGGTAGGATCGAGAGACAAGAGGTGGAAATAAACGAAGGGGGAAATGAATGAAAGGGGCAAGGTAGACCCCTCCTGACCCCCTCGGATTGATGTGGGGGCTTTTAAAGGGCCCCGAGGGGAAAAAAATAAAATACATTTTTTTTCAATTTTTCGCGGTGGAAGCGCTACCCGGTACGCGAACCGGGTAGCTCACCGGTAGCGTAACGGGAGTCCGCCATCTTGTGTTTTGGATGAATTTAGTCACAAGATGGAGGATAAACAATGTTGGGAATGGGTATAAGGGGGCACAGGAGACATATCCTGACCCCCTAGGTTTTCTGAGGGTGGCTTAGAGGGCCCATATATATAAAAACAAAATACCTTTTTTTTCAAATTTTCGCACGGTTAGCGCCCGGTCCGCGCACCGGGTAGCGTTCCGGAAAGCGGAACAAGGAGAAAACCAAGGTAAATAGTAAAATAATATTTTAGAGTGCTTTGAGGTAGGGTAGCTCTGAATAGAGCTGTTGTGTTGTGTGGGTGATGTAAGTACCAACATGTAGGTACCAATGAAGAGTCTAAAATTCAATGTACACCGTCTCCTCTGTAGATATTTTGTATGTTCTAATATGGGTTATTTAAATGTAAATGTGTGGAAAAGCACTTCATGCTTTAAAGCAATTGTATTTTTGAACTGATTGTTCTTTCCAATTAGTCCTCCTCTTTGTTTTTTTTTCCCCACACTCTTCTTCAGCATGATAGTTGATAAATTCGTTCCCTCAAAAAATGTATATACATAAAAAAATTATATTAAATACATATAAAATATATTTTTCCTTTAAAAGTAGAATACATTTTACAGCTTTTGATATTTGCTATTAAAAAACCATTGAAATTCACTGAAAAAACCATAGGTTATAGACCATATATAGTTAGGAATTAGCATTTACAAAACCTTGAAAATTCACTGAAAAAACCATAGGTTATAGACCATATATAGTTAGGAATTAGCATTTACAAAACCTTATTTTACTCACACAAAACCTTTGAAATTCGCATATATAGTTAGTTGCACTAACTATATATCGCGCACCCGCAATCCACTGCTGATCATGTCACATATTACATCATTCATGACATGGTCAGTGACATCACTGATGACATCACTGATGACATCTCAAATGACATCACTGATGACAACATCCAGTGACTGTATGTTTCTGTAAAGTTAAAATATGTCTTACATATTGAAGAATGAGTGGATGTATAAGTGTCTGGATGAAGGATTTAGTAGGTGCATGACTGACTGTATGAGTGAGTGATTAAATGTGTCTCACTGAGTGCATGGGTTAGTGACTAAACTGTCTTAATTTGTGCATCATTATGTCTGTTGTTCTGTAAACTGCTGCATGTGTTGATCAGTAGCTATTTGAGTAACTATATGGGTTATTGATTGGTTGCCCAAGTATTTGTATGGGAGACTGAGTGTGTGTGTGGGTGGCTGGGAGGTGTATGACTGTGCATAGATGTGTGAGCAGTTGATTCACTAGATGTATGGGTTCAAAAGTGCATGTGGAAACAGCTGTATGGGCGGTTGACTGTGTGCATGAGTGTATTGGTGAGTGAATGGATATCTCAGTGCTACATGTCAAAGTAAGTACATATGTAAAACACAGTACATGTGAGAGTTGACATATATAAATAACTGTGCATGAGAGCCAGTGAATGTGTGAGTGGCTGTATGGATCATTGTGAACTTGTATCAGGGATTGTATAAGAGAGTAAATATGTGTTAGTAAATGTTTGAATAAGTAAGGTGTGTATAACTGTATAGTTGAGGAAATGGAGGTATGATTGATTCTTTGCATGACTGACTAGGTGTGTGAGTAACTCCATGGATGAGTGACAGTCTGTGAGTGTCTGTTTACACTGAGTGTATCTAAGGTTATATTAGAGTCTGAAGAGGTTCATCGTATTATCACATGAATGATGTCATCAGTGATGTCATCAGTGATGTCATTTGAGATGTCATTTGAGATGTCATCAGTGATGTCATCAGTGATGTCACTGACCATGTCATGAATGATGTAATATGTGACATGATCAGCAGTGGATTGCGGGTGCGCGATATATAGTTAGTGCAACTAACTATATATGCGAATTTCAATGGTTTTGTGTGAGTAAAATAAGGTTTTGTAAATGCTAATTCCTAACTATATATGGTCTATAACCTATGGTTTTTTCAGTGAATTTTCAAGGTTTTGTAAATTCTAATTCCTAACTATATATGGTCTATAACCTATGGTTTTTTCAGTGAATGTATATCAGTGCTGTCATCAGTGATGTCACTAACCATGTCATGAATGATGTAATATGTGACATCATCAGCAGTGGATTGCGGGTGCGCGATATATAGTTAGCGCATCTAACTATATATGGAATTTCAATGGTTTTGGGTGAGTAAAATAAGGTTTTGTAAATGCAAATTCCTAACTATATATCGTCTATAACCTATGTTTTTTTCTGTAAATTTCAATGGTTTTTTAATAGCAAATATCAAAAGCTGTCAAATGTCAAGTATGTGATAGGTAAAAACTTTTTCGTGTTTATGCACGCTGATGTGCTTTGAACGCTGCCCCCCCCTCCCCTCTTTTCTCTTAGTAGTACTCTCTCTTTGCAGATAGTGAAGGGTAGTTAACGCAGGCCTTTACCCCCGTTGTAATCCGTCGTGCCTGCTTGTCTCTCCATTTGATTGATTGTTATCCAAGCATTTACTGTTTTACAATTGATTCTCTTTGGTTCATTCTCTATTTACAAACAAGCACAAAGTCACAATACTCTGTTTAGTCTTTGCAGATAGTGAAAAATCGTGAAAAATCGTGTAAAAAAATAAAATTAATCGAGCAAAATCAGTAGGCCACTAATTGAATCTCTTTTTGACCTCGCTAAAATAGAAATATTAGGAACAACCCTTCATGAGAAATACGAAAATAGTGAGATGAACTGAGCTCCACACCATGAGGGCTGCAGGACAGCTCGGCTCCGTCACCCACCCCGCCCAAAATAACGACAAACCCTATGCAAATATTAAAAATATATACAACACACCAGCAAAGAAACAGGGTAAAACAGTTTATTAAATAACTATTTACATAACTATTTTATACTTTTTATTGCCCGATCCGGCTAGCTCAATCGATCGAGCATGAAACTCATGCACTCTGATAGCAAGCGTTGCTACTGATGCTATGCAGACCAAAACTGGTTTTCAGTTTGTACATTTTTCTAGATTTTTCCATCCAAGGTTGGTTGAGTTTGTAGAACGATGGCTTCAGATTTTCAACATACGGTGTGGTGGCGCGGACTGGGAGGGGGCGCTTCGCTCCTGCCCCCTCCCCAAGTAAGATTTTCATACGTGAAAGTGCGTTAATGGTTTTGGTCCCTGAGTTGCTTCGATGTCACTGCCATTCTCAAATGGCATAAGTTCTGGATGTTGGGTGCCATAGTTCAGAGTTCTGAGCAGCGCTTGTAACACTGTCTGAAGCTTATTTCCACCTACTGCAGCTTCACTATTCTCAAAGTAAGTGAGGGTCGTTTGTGGACCTGACTGCATTTGAAAACAATGTGATATGGTACCTCCCTAAACCGCTTGACGGAGGCCCCCGAGGGGCGGTGTGATGGCACGGACTCGGAGTAGACGCTTGGCTCCGACCCCCTCCCCAAGTCTTATAGCACCGGTTTAGCCTGAGATCGCCCCCGACATAGGCGGCCGGCTCCCGGGGTCCGGCGGAACTTTTTGCCTTTTGATGACTCTTCTATTCTGGACCTTGTCCCACAATCCGTTTGACCTGAAGACACGCTGTAGTGGGGCGCCCCTTTACCGTTTTAGTTGCCATTCCGCCCGCTTTTGCTACACTGTGCCTCTTCCGCCATTCAGCTGTTTACCGCCCGCTCTTGCGACTACAGCGTCTCGCTCACCATGTAGTTGAGTTGCTCCCGCTCTTGCGATGCAACGATAAGCGACTGCCACAGGACTCTCAAAATGGCGGCCGGCTCTTCAGATTTGGGCGTGGTCCACTAAAATGGCCCTGGGACACCTTGGAACTCGGACGCTTCCCTGATAGGGCTTGGGTCCCATTCTCGAAAGCGTCCCCTCAGCCGTGAAGATTCTACAAAAGTCTTGGGGGCCCCCGACTCCCGCAGGCTTCTGGTGGGGAGCGGCTGCCATGTTTGCTCGTGGAATGGCCACGACGGACCTACGAGATGGTAGTGCTCTCATGCTGACGCCAGCTTTAGTCTGAAACATCCAGAAACACTGTAGACTACCAATTCGATCAGTTCCGGTAGCGCCCCAACATGACCCGGTAGAGAAGAACTTGCCCTCCCCTCTTTGACTGATGGTTCTTGTTGCCTGTCCCCTCTGTTGTCATTTAACAGAACTTTTTGGACTGCTGAAAGGGGTTGTGTTCCGAACGCTGGTTGGTGGAGACATTTTGACTATATTCTTGACCTACGTTGTCGCGTAATGCGTTATATGACACGCCGCGTTAGCGCACCCGGAAGTGATCCGGGGCGCGGCGCGCAGCGCGTAACGTAAGCATAACAGGTCATGTGACTTGTTAATAAAACTTTTTATTGGTTCATTTTACTTTTGTTATTTTAATAATGAAAAGCTTGGTCATATGACCTAAAAAATACGCTTTTTATTGATTTCGAACTTTTTTTTTATAACATATATGTTATAATATTCCAGGCTAATGTACTTTCCCGAAAAATTTACAACTGTCCTGCAAGTAAAATATATTCCTTTTTCGAGAAAAAGGGCGTTTCTTCGTTCCATGACGGAGCCGTTGAGTAAAAGAGACTCGGCCTGCTGTCTTAGTCGCCGATACGCCTGATTATCAGATTCTTATCGATCACTTTATGTTGCAGGAGTGGAAAACACAACTGCCCTTGACCATTTATCTTTACTGCGTTCCTACGTATTATACCTTTTATCCGTCATGTAATTGGACTGCTTTATTTCACTTGCCTTTTACTGATTCGAAAACAGTGACTAAAAGTAAAAACTTTACCAATGTAAATACTACTACCATGTTTTGTTTTAAAAACCTTTATTGTGAAAATGTCAGTATACAAATACGGGCCTATAACCACGTGGGCCGGCCACGGAGCAAACTGAAATCGTATATGATGAGGAGACATTTACATTATAGAGGAACGTAACGAGCGGGCCATTAGGTTGCAAGAACTAAGGTGTCTAACAGTTGCGGAATCGGTGGACGTACATTTTGTAATTAAATTACAACAGGGCCAGTTACAAAAAAATTATCTAGATATACATTTGCGGGCAAGTACCATGGGTGACGTTAATTCGAACTTTCAATACTACAGTAATCAATAACACATCAGAACTTAATATCAATAGGGATGTCAAAATATTCAATCAATTCTCGTCCCCGCCCGCCATGAGCATCAAAACTGCATTCATATCTCGTGATATCAAGGTTGTTCAACCAGTACACAACAAGGAGTTACGAGTCCCATTTATACCGGCGCCATTTTGGGCGAGGCCGGGTAGGTCCAAGATATAGTCAAAATGTCTCCACCAACCATCGGCCAGACCAGAACCCATTTCGGCCCTTTATGCTACAAGATGGTGTCTTCCATTCAGAAAATATTGTTGGCAGCATTTTGAAAGGAAAGATAAACAGCCGTTCTCCTAGTGAGTCTCACATTGTTACATTTAGGAAGAATGTTGAAGAGTAGTATGTGGAAAATCTGAAGCCATTTTTCTACAAACTCTCAATCAGCCTTGGATGGAAAAAAATCCTGAAGAATGTACAAACTGAAAACCAATTTTTGTCTGTATAGCATCAACAGCAACGCTTGAGTCAGCTTTGTGTGAAGCCGCCATTTTGATTCAATCAATAACGTCCCCCTGCACACATTCAGGGACCTGGTCGTGTCTTCAGGTGAAACGGATTGTGGGACAAGAAGCAAAAAGGAAAAGGAAAAAAGTTCCGCCGGACCTCGGGAGCCGGCCGCCTATGTCATGTGCGATCTTTGGCCACACCAGGGCAATAGTGAAGCTGCAGCAGGTGCAAATAAGCTTCAGACAGTCTTACAAGCACTGCTCAGAACTCTCAACTATGGCACTCAACATCCAGGACTTGCCATTCGGATCTTGGCGCCTTGTGCTGGTTCCGACCTATTCACACATCGGTCCACTACTGACATCACCTCATAAGCCAACGGGGCACCCCACGCCGACTTTCGGCGCAGCATTGTAGGATGGCCACACCAGTGCGGCAACTTGCTGGACACCACCTCGGTGCCATCCGGATCTCGGTGCGTTCGAGTCACTGTACCGCAAGAGTGACCGGAACTCAGCTGGACACGCCGTCTTTCGGCGCAGCATTGTAGGATGGCCACACCAGTGCGGCAATTTGCTGGACACCACCTCGGTGCCATCCGGATCTCTGCGCGTTCGAGTCACTGTACCGCAAGAGTGACCGCAACTCAGCTGGACACGCCGTCTTTCGGCGCAGCATTGTAGGATGGCCACACCAGTGCGGCAACTTGCTGGACACCACCTCGGTGCCATCCGGATCTCGGCGCGTTGTGCTGCCTTCGGCCTACTGTAGCCGCAAGTGCGGACGCAACTCAGTTGGACGGCGAGTGAAACGCTAAGGGGCGCTCCACTGCAGCCGAGGAGCCTCCATCTTGGGGGAGACGCACAGCCCCCACTGACTGACGCGACCTCATAGGCCAATGGGGCGCCCAACGCCGACTTTCGGCGCAGCATTGTAGGATAGCCACACCAGTGCAGCAACTTGCTGGACACTAACTCGGTGCCATCCAGATCTCGGCGCGTTGTGCTGCCTTCGGCCTATTCGCACATCGGTCCGCTGCTGACGCCGCCTCACGTGCCAACGGATTTTCTACGCTTTTTGTAGCCCTATGCCGCATAACAGGTCATGTGACTTGTTTATAAAACTTTTCATTGGTTCATTTTACTTTTGGTTTCCTAAAGATGGAAGGCTTGGTCATATGACCTAAAAATAACACTTTTCATTGGTTTAGAACATTTTTTTTTCCCAAACGATGAAAGCCCCACCTTGTTTCTGGATGATTCAGACTGAAGCTGGCGTCAGCATGAGAGCACCACCATCTTGTGGCTCCGTCGTGGTCATTCCGCGAGCAATCATGGCAGCCGCTCCCCACCGGAAGCCTGCAGGAGTCGAGGGCCCCCAAGACTTTTGTAGAATCTTCACGGCTGAGGGGACGCTTTCGAGAATAGAGCCCAAGCCCTAGCAGGCAAGCGTCCGAGTTCCAAGGTGTCCCAGGGCCATTTTAGTGGACCAGGCCCAAAACCGAAGAGCCGTCCGCCATTTTAAGAGTTCTGTGGCAGCCGCCTATCGCTGCACTGCAAGAGTGGGCGGAAGTCAACTACATGGTGAGCGAGACGCTGTAGCCGCAAGAGCGGGCGCAACTCAGCTGGATGGCCGCCACCTGGGGAGGCCCGTTCACGCCGCCTCCCCCACGCCCCCCCCGGGCCGCCCCACGCCAATTTTCGGAGCAGCATTGTAGGATACCAAAACCAGTGCGGCAGTTTACTGGACATCACCTGGGTGCCATCCACATCTCAGCGCGTTCTGCTGCCTTGGGACTATTCGCACAACAGACCGCTACTGACGAGGCCTCCCCCCGCACCACCCGGGACGCCCCACGCTGTTTTTCTGAGCTGCATTGTAGGAAACCAAAAACCAGTGCGGCACCCAGGTGACATCACCTGGGTGCCGTCCAGAACTCAGCACGTTGTGCTGCCTTGGGACTATTCGCACAAAAGACAGCTTCTGACCATTGTTGTTTTTTTTTGTTAAAAAATGTTTAAATGTATTTACAGTTTTTGTTGCGTTCGTTATATTTAAAAGTTAATAAAGTTTTCTAATCCTACTTTGTTGGAGTGCTATATATTTTTAAAAAATCGGGTGAATGGGGCCTTGAATCGGGTTATTGTCATGTGTGGGCTTTGCAAGTGTACTGCTACAGGATCGGACATTTCAAACTCAAATGCACGTTCTTTTTCTTACCTTTCCGAAGCATGGAGCGCAATAGCAGGCAGAGAAAGGGTGATGCAAGTGTTGAACACTGCCTGGCCTGGCAAGTTGCTGGCAGTGCCCCCCCCGCCCGCTCCTGAAAGAGGACACACACACACCGCCGCACCGAGTACTTCACAGATCTTTAAAAGACCATGCGCTTGTTCATGAGGCTTAAATGGTTTATCACCCCTTCTAGAACCCCTGCATCGACCCTCTGACGTTTCCTGGAAGAATTACCACGTAACACAATACCAAGCCCTGTCACCTGAAACCCCAGAGGAATCGTGGGGCATATTATCAAGGGGGTTTATCTCCGCTTTTTTGGCTTTAAAAGCCAAGAAAGCGGAGATAAAATTATCTCCCTATTACCAAGCTGTCGCTAACACTAGTTAGTGACAGCTAAAAGGAGATAGCGACCATCTTGGGCCCCGCTTTGCATGTCAGTGATATTTATCACTAATGACATGCAAAGTGGGCGTGCCAAGATGTTAGCGACTGGAAACAGTCCCTAACATCGCTATCTCCTATTACCAACTTTTGGAGATATTCGCGCTAAGCGCGAATATCTCCAAAAGCTAACACCTGCCCTGAGCAGTTCTTAGCCATGTTATCCAATGGGAGGTGGATAACATGGCTAAGAGCATTTGCTCGATAATGCATGAATATCGCTGACTTTTCAGCGATATTCATGCATTGCGGCCGTTTTTTATCGCATTTGCGATAAACCTTGCTAATAGCAAGGTTTATCTGCGATAAAAATCGCCGATGTGCGGCGATAATTTTTGTCTCTAAACAAGTTAGAGACAAAAATTATCGCTAGTTGTTGGTAATATGCCCCCGGGTTTTTGCTTGCAGAAATCGGGAGGCAGGAGACTAGCACTGAAATCAGTAGTCTCACGCCTGAATCGGGAGGGTTGGCATGTCTGGATTCTCTACAGCTGGGGCCATAAACTACATCCGCAGGGCTAGGTGATAGCCTGGGACCGGCCTGGCATCTAAAATGGCTGCCGTGCACGACAAAATTGTGGCATTGGAAAAAAGGCAAGATGGCGCAGACAATGTTTATCAATAAGGATTCATTTATAACAAAATATTTTATCGCACTGACAAATCGGCAGTCAACACTTCCTGATTTCCATCGAATCGAACGTTAACAGACGTCACGCAGCAAAAAAAAAAAAAGCTCACGCACAGCCGCTGGAAGACATGTATCAACATATATGAGCCTCCTCAGCCACCCTCAGAAAACATAAGGGATCAGGATACGTCTCCCGCACCCCCTTATACCTAGTAATTTAATTAAAACAAAACACAAAATGGCGAATTCCCGTTTCGCTACCAGTTTGCGGCCCGGGAAGCGCTTCTACCGTGAAAAATCAATTTTTTTTTCCCCACGGGACCCTTTAATAACCCCAACATCATTCCTAGGGGGTCAAGAGGGGAATACCTTGCCCCCTTTCATTAAATTCCCCCTTCGTTTTTCACCTCTTCTTCTCTCTCGATCCTACCGAGAGACAAGATGGCGCACGCACAGCCGCTGGAAGACATATATCAACATATATGAGCCTCCTCAGCCACCCTCAGAAAACATAAGGGATTAGGATACGTCTCCCGCACCCCCTTATACCTAGTAATTTAATTAAAACGAAGCACAAAATGGCGAATTCCCGTTTCGCTACCAGTTTGCGGCCCAGTTCGCGGCCCGGGAAGCGCTTCTACCGTGAAAAATATATATTTTTTTATTTTCCCCACGGGACCCTTTAATAACCCCAACAACATTCCTAGGGGGTCAAGAGGGGTATACCTTGCCCCCTTTCATTAAATTCCCCCTTCGTTTTTCACCTCTTCTCTCTCGATCCTACCGAGAGATAAGATGGCGGCCGCTCCGGACTGTTTAGAATGTTGACAGACACCGGGGAGCCAATCAGCTTTCTGCGCGCAAAGTTCCGTTTCGCTAAAAGTAAGCGGACCGGATCGCTGCCCGGAGCGCTGTTACAGATATATATCTTGTTTTGAACGTTAATTTCTCAAAATCCACTGGAGCACATATATTGAGACCTAGCAAAGGCACATCGGGCTAACAGTCCCTACAATTTTGCAAAGTTTCGTGCAAATCCATTCAGCCGTTCGAGCTAAAAGTGAGGCCAACCGCCCTATGGAAATTAACATGGGGAAAACGCGTTTTGGGACCCCCCTTTTTTCTCGGCCCCCCCTTGAGGAAACCCCCCCCAAGTTTTCAGGGGCTGCTCAGAAACAAAATGTGCCATTTTCCTGAAAATTTCAGCCGATTCCGTCCACAAACGCCAAAGTTATTAGACATAGAATTTTCAAAAATCCCATAGGGAAAAAATCCTAACTATATATACCTACTGGCGACACGCCAGTAGGTAATATATATATACGTACATACATATATAAACATACATATACATCTGCATATCTATATAAATATAAATATAAATGTATGCATACATATACATATATGCATACATATGCATGTTATGTACATGAAAGTTTGAAAGACACTAATAAAAGCAAAGCTAAAATGCTTTAACTTAAACGAGGGTGGGACCTATTGCATTTTCAATGCTTGTTTCTCTTTCTTTGTGTGATCCATCTGCAGCACACATAGAAAGTGGAAAATGCATCTCAGTGTTGTTTCTGTGCAGGAAGATGCCCCTTCCTGCTCACAAACATTCCTGCGTGCAATGGGGGCCCCCTTGCACCTTGGTGCACGGGGCCCACGTTGGCGCTCAGCTGCTGAAATAGCACCAGAGCAGGGATATAGGACATGGACGGTGCACTGCCCTTTCCCAGTGACGCAGCGCAGTGGGTGCGTTGCTGAGCTGCCCTGCGCCACGAAGTTCCATGGGGCAGGTTTACAAGCATCTTGCGCCACTTTTGCGTCACTTCTCCCATGTTAAAAGTGACGCAAAAGTGGCGCAAAGGGCTTGTATATCTGCCCCAATGTCCCTTAGTGTAACACAATTTTAAAGTAATGAGTTGCATCTATTCACAGCGCCAGCAGGCGCAGGATGAGGCTTCGTAGCCCTATAAATACAGGTCATTGTCAAGTCACAGACACCAATATCTACAGTCATCGATGGCATTAACCCATTGAGCTTTCAGTGCGTAAAAATGATGGATTTGGTCCCAAAACACAATCCTGCATTTACGTGTTATTTGCCAGAAAAAGCGCCCCCCCCCCCACACCTCCACTGCTCTCAGGGTCTCGAATAGAGGGAACCGGTCTGCGGTACACAGACCCTGGGCAGGAGGGAACCTGTCTTCAGTACACAGACCCCGGGCTGGAGGGAACCTGTCTTCAGAACACAGGCCCTGGTATAGAGGGAACCTGTCTTCAGTACACAGACCAAGGACAGGAGGGAACCTGTCTTCAGTACACAGACCCTGGGATATAGGGAACCTGTCTTCAGTACACAGACCCTCAGCTGAAGGGAACCTGTCTTCAGTACACATACCCTGGGCTAGAGGGAACCTGCCTTCAGTACACAGACCCTGGGATAGAGGGAACCTGTCTTCAGTACACGGACCCTGGGCTGGAGGGTACCTGTCTTCAGTACACGGACCCTGGGCTGGAGGGAACCTGTCTTCAGTGCACAGACCCTGGGCTGGGGGGAAGCTGTCTTCAGTACACAGACCCTGGGGTAGAGGGAACCTCTCTCCAGTACACAGACCCTGGATGGGAGGGGACCTGTCTTCAGTACACAGACCCTGGGATAGAGGGAACATGTCTTCAGTACATAGACCCAGGGCTGGAGGGAACATGTCTTCAGTACATAGATCCTGGGCTGGAGGGAACCTGTCTTCATTGCACAGACCTTCGGCTGGAGGGAACCTGTCTTCAGCACACAGACCCTGGGATAGAAGGAACCGGTCTGCAGTACACAGACCCTGGGCTGGAGGGAACCTGTTTTCAGTACACATACCCTGGGGTAGAGGGAACCTGTCTTCAGTACACAGACCCTCGCTGGAGGGAACCTGTCTTCAGTACACAGACCCTCGGCTGGAGGGAACTTGTCTTCCGTACACAGACCCCGGGCTGGAGGGAACCTGTCTTCAGTACACAGACCCCGGGCTGGAGGGAACCTGTCTTCAGTAAACAGGCCCTGGTATAGAGGGAACCTGTCTTCAGTACACAGACACTGGGCTGGAGGGAACTTGTCTTCAGTACACATACCCTGGGATATAGGGAATCTGTCTTCAATACACAGACCCTCTGCTGAATGGAACTTGTCTTCAGTACACAGGCCCTGGGCTAGAGGGAACCTGTCTTCAGTACACGGGCCCTGGGTTAGAGGGAACCTGTATTCAGTACACAGACCCTAGGATAGAGGGAACCTGTCTTCAGTACACAGACCCTGGGCTGGAGGGTACCTGTCTTCAGTACAAGGACCCTGGGCTGGAGGGAACCTGTCTTCAGTACATGGACCCTGGGCTAGAGGGAACCTGTCTTCAGTACACAGACCCTGTGATAGAGGGAACCTGTCTTCAGTACACGGACCCTGGGCGGGAGGGAACCTGTCTTCAGTACAAGGACCTTGGGCTAGAGGGAACCTGTCTTCAGTACACAGACCCTGTGATAGAGGGAACCTGTCTTCAGTACAAGGACCCTGGGCTAGAGGAAACCTGTCTTCAGTACACGGACCCTGGGATAGAGGGAGCCTGTCTTCAGTACATAGACCCAGGACAGGAAGGAACCTGTCTTAAGTGCACAGATCCTGGGCTGGAGGGAGCCTGTCTTCAGTACACAGGCCCTGGGATAGAGGGAGCCTGTCTTCAGTACATAGACCCAGGACAGGAGGGAACCGGTCTTCAGTACACAGACCATGGCCTGGAGGGAACCTGTATTCAGTACACGGACCCTGGGATAGAGGGAACTGGTCTGCAGTACACAGACCCTGGGCTGGAGGGAACCTGTCTTCAGTACACAGCCCCTGGGCTAGAGGGAACCTGTCTTCAGTACACAGCCCCTGGGCTGGAGGGAACCTGTCTTCAGTACACAGACCCTCAGCTGAAGGGAACCTGTCCAGTACACAGACACTCGGTTGGAGGGAACCTGTCTTCAGTACACGGACCCTGGGCTGGAGGGTACCTGTCTTCAGTACACGGACCCTGGGCTGGAGGGAACCTGTCTTCAGTACACAGACCCTGGGGTAGAGGGAACCTCACTCCAGTACACAGACCCTGGATGGGAGGGGACCTGTCTTCAGTACACAGACCCTGGGATAGAGGGAACATGTCTTCAGTACATAGACCCAGGGCTGGAGGGAACCTGTCTTCAGTACACAGACCCTGGGATAGAGGGAACATGTCTTCAGTACATAGACCCAGGGCGGGAGGGAACATGTCTTCAGTACACAGACCCTCGCTGGAGGGAACCTGTCTTCAGTACACAGACCCTCTGCTGGAGGGAACTTGTCTTCCGTACACAGACCCCGGGCTGGAGGGAACCTGTCTTCAGTGCACAGACCCCGGGCTGGAGGGAACCTGTCTTCAGTAAACAGGCCCTGGTATAGAGGGAACCTGTCTTCAGTACACAGACACTGGGCTGGAGGGAACTTGTCTTCAGTACACATACCCTGGGATATAGGGAATCTGTCTTCAATACACAGACCCTCTGCTGAATGGAACTTGTCTTCAGTACACAGGCCCTGGGCTAGAGGGAACCTGTCTTCAGTACACGGGCCCTGGGTTAGAGGGAACCTGTATTCAGTACACAGACCCTAGGATAGAGGGAACCTGTCTTCAGTACACAGACCCTGGGCTGGAGGGTACCTGTCTTCAGTACAAGGACCCTGGGCTGGAGGGAACCTGTCTTCAGTACATGGACCCTGGGCTAGAGGGAACCTGTCTTCAGTACACAGACCCTGTGATAGAGGGAACCTGTCTTCAGTACACGGACCCTGGGCGGGAGGGAACCTGTCTTCAGTACAAGGACCCTGGGCTAGAGGGAACCTGTCTTCAGTACACAGACCCTGTGATAGAGGGAACCTGTCTTCAGTACAAGGACCCTGGGCTAGAGGAAACCTGTCTTCAGTACACGGACCCTGGGATAGAGGGAGCCTGTCTTCAGTACATAGACCCAGGACAGGAGGGAACCTGTCTTAAGTGCACAGATCCTGGGCTGGAGGGAGCCTGTCTTCAGTACACAGGCCCTGGGATAGAGGGAGCCTGTCTTCAGTACATAGACCCAGGACAGGAGGGAACCGGTCTTCAGTACACAGACCATGGCCTGGAGGGAACCTGTATTCAGTACACAGACCCTGGGATAGAGGGAACTGGTCTGCAGTACACAGACCCTGGGCTGGAGGGAACCTGTCTTCAGTACACAGCCCCTGGGCTGGAGGGAACCTGTCTTCAGTACACAGACCCTCAGCTGAAGGGAACCTGTCTTCAGTACACAGACACTCGGTTGGAGGGAACCTGTCTTCAGTACACGGACCCTGGGCTGGAGGGTACCTGTCTTCAGTACACGGACCCTGGGCTGGAGGGAACCTGTCTTCAGTACACAGACCCTGGGGTAGAGGGAACCTCACTCCAGTACACAGACCCTGGATGGGAGGGGACCTGTCTTCAGTACACAGACCCTGGGATAGAGGGAACATGTCTTCAGTACATAGACCCAGGGCTGGAGGGAACCTGTCTTCAGTACACAGACCCTGGGATAGATGGAACATGTCTTCAGTACATAGACCCAGGGCGGGAGGGAACATGTCTTCAGTACATAGACCCGGGGCTGGAGGGAACCTGTCTTCATTGCACAGACCTTCGGCTTGAGGGAACCTGTCTTCAGTACGCGGACCCTGGGCTGGAGGGAACATGTCTTCAGTACATAGACCCAGGGCGGGAGGGAACATGTCTTCAGTACATAGACCCGGGGCTGGAGGGAACCTGTCTTCATTGCACAGACCTTCGGCTTGAGGGAACCTGTCTTCAGTACACAGACCCTGGGATAGAGGGAACATGTCTTCAGTACATAGACCCAGGGCGGGAGGGAACATGTCTTCAGTACATAGACCCGGGGCTGGAGGGAACCTATCTTCAGTACACAGACACTCGGTTGGAGGGAACCTGTCTTGAGTACACGGACCCTGGGCTGGAGGGTACCTGTCTTCAGTACACAGACTCTGGGCTGAGGGAAACCTGTCTTCAGCACACAGACCCTGGGATAGAAGGAGCTGGTCTGCAGTACACAGACCCTGGGCTGGAGGGAACCTGTTTTCAGTACACAGACCCTGGGGTAGAGGGAACCTGTCTTCATTACACAGACCCTTGCTGGAGGGAACCTGTCTTCAGTACAAGGACCCTGGGCTGGAGGGAGCCTGTCTTCAGTACACAGGCCCTGGGATAGAGGGAGCCTGTCTTCAGTACATAGACCAAGGACAGGAGGGAACCTGTCTTCAGTACACAGACCCCGGGCTGGAGGGAACCTGTCTTCAGAACACAGGCCCTGGTATAGAGGGAACCTGTCTTCAGTACACAGACCAAGGACAGGAGGGAACCTGTCTTCAGTACACAGACCCTGGGATATAGGGAACCTGTCTTCAGTACACAGACCCTCAGCTGAAGGGAACCTGTCTTCAGTACACAGACCCTCGGTTGGAGGGAACCTGTCTTCAGTACACAGGCCCTGGGCTAGAGGGAACCTGTCTTCAGTACACATACCCTGGGCTAGAGGGAACCTGCCTTCGGTACACAGACCCTGGGATAGAGGGAACCTGTCTTCAGTACACGGACCCTGAGCTGGAGAGAACCTGTCTTCAGTGCACAGACCCTGGGATAGAGGGAACTTCTCTTCAGTACACAGACCCCGGGCTGGGGGGAAGCTGTCTTCAGTACACAGACCCTGGGGTAGAGGGAACCTCTCTCCAGTACACAGACCCTGGGATAGAGGGAACATGTCTTCAGTACATAAACCCGGGGCTGGAGGGAACATGTCTTCAGTACATAGATCCGGGGCTGGAGGGAACCTGTCTTCATTGCACAGACCTTCAGCTGGAGGGAACCTGTCTCCAGCACACAGACCCTGGGATAGAAGGAACTGGTCTGCAGTACACAGACCCTGGGCTGGAGGGAACCTGTTTTCAGTAAACAGACCCCGGGCTGGAGGGAACCTGTCTTCAGTAAACAGGCCCTGGTATAGAGGGAACTTGTCTTCAGTACACATACCCTGGGATATAGGGAATCTGTCTTCAATACACAGACCCTCTGCTGAATGGAACTTGTCTTCAGTACACAGGCCCTGGGCTAGAGGGAACCTGTCTTCAGTACACGGGCCCTGGGCTAGAGGGAACCTGTCTTCAGTACACGGACCCTGGGCTTGAGGGTACCTGTCTTCAGTACAAGGACCCTGGGCTGGAGGGAACCTGTCTTCAGTACACGGACCCTGGGCGGGAGGGAACCTGTCTTCAGTACAAGGACACTGGGCTGGAGGGAGCCTGTCTTCAGTACACAGGCCCTGGGATAGAGGGAGCCTGTCTTCAGTACATAGACCCAGGACAGGAGGGAACCTGTCTTAAGTGCACAGATCCTGGGCTGGAGGGAGCCTGTCTTCAGTACACAGGCCCTGGGATAGAGGGAGCCTGTCTTCAGTACATAGACCCAGGACAGGAGGGAACCGGTCTTCAGTACACAGACCATGGCCTGGAGGGAACCTGTCTTCAGTACACAGACCCTCAGCTGAAGGGAACCTGTCTTCAGTACACAGACACTCGGTTGGAGGGAACCTGTCTTCAGTACACGGACCCTGGGCTGGAGGGTACCTGTCTTCAGTACACGGACCCTGGGCTGAAGGGTACCTGTCTTCAGTACACAGACCCTGGACGGGAGGGGACCTGTCTTCAGTGCACAGACCCTGGGATAGAGGGAACATGTCTTCAGTACATAGACCCAGGGCTGGAGGGAACCTGTCTTCAGTACACAGACCCTGGGATAGAAGGAACATGTCTTCAGTACATAGACCCAGGGCGGGAGGGAACATGTCTTCAGTACATAGACCCGGGGCTGGAGGGAACCTGTCTTCATTGCACAGACCTTCGGCTTGAGGGAACTTGTCTTCAGTACACAGACTCTGGGCTGGGGGGAACCTGTCTTCAGCACACAGACCCTGGGATAGAAGGAGCTGGTCTGCAGTACACAGACCCTGGGCTGGAGGGAACCTGTTTTCAGTACACAGTTCCTGGGGTAGAGGGAACCTGTCTTCAGTACACAGACCCTTGCTGGAGGGAACCTGTCTTCAGTACAAGGACCCTGGGCTGGAGGGAGCCTGTCTTCAGTACACAAGCCCTGGGATAAAGGGAGCCTGTCTTCAGTACATAGACCCTGGGCGGGAGGGAACCTGTCTTAAGTGCACAGATCCTGGGCTGGAGGGAGCCTGTCTTCAGTACACAGGCCCTGGGATAGAGGGAGCCTGTCTTCAGTACATAGACCCAGGACAGGAGGGAACCGGTCTTCAGTACACAGACCCTGGGCTGGAGGGAACCTGTCTTCAGTACACAGCCCCTGGGCTGGAGGGAACCTGTCTTCAGTAAACAGACCCTGAGCAGAAGGGAACCTGTCTTCAGTACACAGACACTCGGTTGGAGGGAACCTGTCTTCAGTACACAAGCCCTGGGCTAGAGGGAACCTGTCTTCAGTACACAGACCCTGGGCTAGAGGAAACCTGTCTTCAGTATACAGACCCTGGGATAGAGGGAACCTGTCTTCAGTAAACGGACCCTGGGCTGGAGGGTACCTGTCTTCAGTACACGGACCCTGGGCTGGAGGGAACCTGTCTTCAGTACACAGACCCTGGGGTAGAGGAAACCTCTCTCCAGTACACAGACCCTGGATGGGAAGGGACCTGTCTTCAGTACACAGACCCTGGGATAGAGGGAACATGTCTTCAGTACATAGACCCAGGGCTGGGGGGAACCTGTCTTCAGTACACAGACCCTGGGATAGAGGGAACATGTCTTCAGTACATAGACCCAGGGCGGGAGGGAACATGTCTTCAGTAAATAGACCCGGGGCTGGAGGGAACCTGTCTTCATTGCACAGACCTTCGGCTTGAGGGAACTTGTCTTCAGTACACAGACTCTGGGCTGGGGGGAACCTGTCTTCAGCACACAGACCCTGGGATAGAAGGAGCTGGTCTGCAGTACACAGACCCTGGGCTCGAGGGAACCTGTTTTCAGTACACAGACCCTGGGGTAGAGGGAACCTGTCTTCAGTACACAGACCCTAGCTGGAGGGAACCTGTCTTCAGTACACAGACCCTCGGCTGGAGGGAACTTGTCTTCCGTACACAGACCCCGGGCTGGAGGGAACCTGTCTTCAGTACACAGACCCCGGGCTAGAGGGAACCTGTCTTCAGTACACAGACCCCGGGCTGGAGGGAACCTGTCTTCAGTACACAGACACTGGGATATAGGGAACCTGTCTTCAATACACAGACCCTCTGCTGAATGGAACTTGTCTTCAGTACACAGGCCCTGGGCTAGAGGGAACCTGTCTTCAGTACACAGACCCTGGGCTGGGGGGAACCTGTCTTACGTGCACAGATCCCAGGCTGGAGGGAACTTGTCTTCCGTACACAGACCCTGGGCTGGAGGGAACCTGTCTGCAGTACACAGACTCTGGGCTGGGGGGAACCTGTCTTACGTGCACAGATCCCAGGCTGGAGGGGACCTGTTTTCAGTACTCAGGCCCTGGGATAGAGGGAACCTGTCTTCAGTACACAGGCCCTGGGATAGAGGGAACCTGTCTTCAGTACATAGACCCAGGACAGGAGGGAACCGGTCTGCAGTACACAGACCATGGCCTGGAGGGAACCTGTCTTCAGTACACAAACCCTCGAATAGAGGGAACCAGTCTGCGGTACACAGACCCTGGGCAGGAGGGAACCTGTCTTCAGTACACAGACCCCGGGCTGGAGGGAACCTGTCTTCAGAACACAGGCCCTGGTATAGAGGGAACCTGTCTTCAGTACACAGACCAAGGACAGGAGGGAACCTGTCTTCAGTGCACAGACCCTGGGATATAGGGAACCTGTCTTCAGTACACAGACCCTCAGCTGAAGGGAACCTGTCTTCAGTACACATACCCTGGGCTAGAGGGAACCTGCCTTCAGTACACAGACCCTGGGATAGAGGGAACCTGTCTTCAGTACACGGACCCTGGGCTGGAGGGTACCTGTCTTCAGTACACGGACCCTGGGCTGGAGGGAACCTGTCTTCAGTGCACAGACCCTGGGATAGAGGGAACTTCTCTTCAGTACACAGACCCCGGGCTGGGGGTAAGCTGTCTTCAGTACACAGACCCTGGGGTAGAGGGAACCTCTCTCCAGTACACAGACCCTGGATGGGAGGGGACCTGTCTTCAGTACACAGACCCTGGGATAGAGGGAACACGTCTTCAGTACATAGACCCAGGGCTGGAGGGAACATGTCTTCAGTACATAGATCCTGGGCTGGAGGGAACCTGTCTTCATTGCACAGACCTTCGGCTGGAGGGAACCTGTCTTCAGCACACAGACCCTGGGATAGAAGGAACTGGTCTGCAGTACACAGACCCTGGGCTGGAGGGAACCTGTTTTCAGTACACATACCCTGGGGTAGAGGGAACCTGTCTTCAGTACACAGACCCTCGCTGGAGGGAACCTGTCTTCAGTACACAGACCCTCGGCTGGAGGGAACTTGTCTTCCGTACACAGACCCCGGGCTGGAGGGAACCTGTCTTCAGTACACAGACCCCGGGCTGGAGGGAACCTGTCTTCAGTAAACAGGCCCTGGTATAGAGGGAACCTGTCTTCAGTACACAGACACTGGGCTGGAGGGAACTTGTCTTCAGTACACATACCCTGGGATATAGGGAATCTGTCTTCAATACACAGACCCTCTGCTGAATGGAACTTGTCTTCAGTACACAGGCCCTGGGCTAGAGGGAACCTGTCTTCAGTACACGGGCCCTGGGTTAGAGGGAACCTGTATTCAGTACACAGACCCTAGGATAGAGGGAACCTGTCTTCAGTACACAGACCCTGGGCTGGAGGGTACCTGTCTTCAGTACAAGGACCCTGGGCTGGAGGGAACCTGTCTTCAGTACATGAACCCTGGGCTAGAGGGAACCTGTCTTCAGTACACAGACCCTGTGATAGAGGGAACCTGTCTTCAGTACACGGACCCTGGGCGGGAGGGAACCTGTCTTCAGTACAAGGTCCCTGGGCTAGAGGGAACCTGTCTTCAGTACACAGACCCTGTGATAGAGGGAACCTGTCTTCAGTACAAGGACCCTGGGCTAGAGGAAACCTGTCTTCAGTACACAGACCCTGGGATAGAGGGAGCCTGTCTTCAGTACATAGACCCAGGACAGGAGGGAACCTGTCTTAAGTGCACAGATCCTGGGCTGGAGGGAGCCTGTCTTCAGTACACAGGCCCTGGGATAGAGGGAGCCTGTCTTCAGTACATAGACCCAGGACAGGAGGGAACCGGTCTTCAGTACACAGACCATGGCCTGGAGGGAACCTGTATTCAGTACACAGACCCTGGGATAGAGGGAACTGGTCTGCAGTACACAGACCCTGGGCTGGAGGGAACCTGTCTTCAGTACACAGCCCCTGGGCTGGAGGGAACCTGTCTTCAGTACACAGCCCCTGGGCTGGAGGGAACCTGTCTTCAGTACACAGACCCTGGGCTGGAGGGAACCTGTCTTCAGTACACAGACCCTCAGCTGAAGGGAACCTGTCTTCAGTACACAGACACTCGGTTGGAGGGAACCTGTCTTCAGTACACGGACCCTGGGCTGGAGGGTACCTGTCTTCAGTACACGGACCCTGGGCTGGAGGGAACCTGTCTTCAGTACACAGACCCTGGGGTAGAGGGAACCTCACTCCAGTACACAGACCCTGGATGGGAGGGGACCTGTCTTCAGTTCACAGACCCTGGGATAGAGGGAACATGTCTTCAGTACATAGACCCAGGGCTGGAGGGAACCTGTCTTCAGTACACAGACCCTGGGATAGAGGGAACATGTCTTCAGTACATAGACCCAGGGCGGGAGGGAACATGTCTTCAGTACATAGACCCGGGGCTGGAGGGAACCTGTCTTCATTGCACAGACCTTCGGCTTGAGGGAACCTGTCTTCAGTACACGGACCCTGGGCTGGAGGGAACATGTCTTCAGTACATAGACCCAGGGCGGGAGGGAACATGTCTTCAGTACATAGACCCGGGGCTGGAGGGAACCTGTCTTCATTGCACAGACCTTCGGCTTGAGGGAACCTGTCTTCAGTACACAGACCCTGGGATAGAGGGAACATGTCTTCAGTACATAGACCCAGGGCGGGAGGGAACATGTCTTCAGTACATAGACCCGGGGCTGGAGGGAACCTATCTTCAGTACACAGACACTCGGTTGGAGGGAACCTGTCTTCAGTACACGGACCCTGGGCTGGAGGGTACCTGTCTTCAGTACACAGACTCTGGGCTGAGGGAAACCTGTCTTCCGCACACAGACCCTGGGATAGAAGGAGCTGGTCTGCAGTACACAGACCCTGGGCTGGAGGGAACCTGTTTTCAGTACACAGACCCTGGGGTAGAGGGAACCTGTCTTCATTACACAGACCCTTGCTGGAGGGAACCTGTCTTCAGTACAAGGACCCTGGGCTGGAGGGAGCCTGTCTTCAGTACACAGCCCCTGGGCTCGAGGGAACCTGTCTTCAGTAAACAGACCCTGAGCAGAAGGGAACCTGTCTTCAGTACACAGACACTCGGTTGGAGGGAACCTGACTTCAGTACACAAGCCCTGGGCTAGAGGGAACCTGTCTTCAGTACACAGACCCTGGGCTAGAGGAAACCTGTCTTCAGTATACAGACCCTGGGATAGAGGGAACCTGTCTTCAGTACACGGACCCTGGGCTGGAGGGTACCTGTCTTCAGTACACGGACCCTGGGCTGGAGGGAACCTGTCTTCAGTACACAGACCCTGGGGTAGAGGGAACCTCTCTCCAGTACACAGACCCTGGATGGGAGGGGACCTGTCTTCAGTACACAGACCCTGGGATAGAGGGAACATGTCTTCAGTACATAGACCCAGGGCTGGAGGGAACCTGTCTTCAGTACACAGACCCTGGGATAGAGGGAACATGTCTTCAGTACATAGTCCCAGGGCGGGAGGGAACATGTCTTCAGTACATAGACCCGGGGCTGGAGGGAACCTGTCTTCATTGCACAGACCTTCGGCTTGAGGGAACTTGTCTTCAGTACACAGACTCTGGGCTGGGGGGAACCTGTCTTCAGCACACAGACCCTGGGATAGAAGGAGCTGGTCTGCAGTACACAGACCCTGGGCTGGAGGGAATCTGTTTTCAGTACACAGACCCTGGGGTAGAGGGAACCTGTCTTCAGTACACAGACCCTTGCTGGAAGGAACCTGTCTTCAGTACACAGACCCTCGGCTGGAGGGAACTTGTCTTCCGTACACAGATCCCGGGCTGGAGGGAACCCGTCTTCAGTACACAGACACTGGGATATAGGGAACCTGTCTTCAATACACAGACCCTCTGCTGAATGGAACTTGTCTTCAGTACACAGGCCCTGGGCTAGAGGGAACCTGTCTTCAGTACACAGACCCTGGGCTAGAGGGAACCTGTCTTCAGTACACAGACCCTGGGACAGAGGCAACCTGTCTTCAGTACACGGACCCTAGGCTGGAGGGTACCTGTTTTCAGTACAAGGACCCTGGGCTGGAGGGAACCTGTCTTCAGTACATTGACCCTGGGCTAGAGGGAACCTGTCTTCAGTACACAGACCCTGGGATAGAGGGAACCTGTCTTCAGTACACGGACCCTGGGCGGGAGGGAACCTGTCTTCAGTACAAGGACCCTGGGCTGGGGGGAACCTGTCTTAAGTGCACAGATCCTGGGATGGAGGGGACCTGTTTTCTTTACACAGACTCTGGACTGGAGGGAACCTGTCTTCAGTACACAGGCCCTGGCCTGGAGGGAACCTGTCTTCAGTGTACAGACCCTGGGATAGAGGGAACTGGTCTGCAGTACACAGACCCTGGGCTGGAGGGAACCTGTCTTCAGTACACAGACCCTGGGCTGGAGGGAACCTGTCTTCAATACATGGACCCTGGGCTGGAGAGAACCTGTCTTCAGTACACAGACCCTGGGCTGGAGGGAACCTGTCTTCAGTACAAGGACCCTGGGGTAGAGGGAACCTGTCTTCGGTACACAGACCCTGGGCTGGAGGGAACCTGTCTTCAGTACACAAGGTGGGGTGTGTGTCCTGTGAGAAACTATGAACTCAGAAGTATTTCTTTCCAGCCAAACCAGAGTTCAGGAATGGGTGGGAGGTTAGTGAGTTTCAGCCCAAGGGCTCAGCATGCGCTTCAAGCTCCCCCGCCCCATGTACTCCCCCCACCCCCTTGGCATGGTGCCCAGAGGTCTGTGCCAGGGTTGTATAAGAGCAGCCGTGCCCTGAGCAAGGTTGCCACATTGGGCTATTTCCCGCACAATTGGGTGACTTTTTTCCCAGTTGTGCGGGAAAAACCCATGCCAGGCTACTTTTGCGGTCTTGTGCGCAAAAAAGTGGCTTGGGCGGGCGCCCACAACCACACACACCTCTCTGAGCGCTTCGCGCACAGCAGCCACGAACTGGAGCCTGGAGGTACGATGATTAATGGGCCTGCCTCTGCGTAGGCCGCAGGCACATGAATACCCCGCCCACCCCTAGAGCAGAAGGCAGCCAGGTCTTTACCGTCTCTGTCTGGCACGGCATCCATCACTGATTGTGGCCTGCCAATGTGGGGGGACCAGGGGGGCTGCCCGTCATTCGTGTAGCGTCTCAGGAGTGGCAAGCAAAGAACTGGTCGATGCCCGATCGTGCAGCCTGCTTCTGTTGCGGAGGTTCTTTAGGTGCCAGTGTATTAAGGTAGGATTAATTCAGTTTTGAAATGTCCACTTTTCCTCATCTGCCGTTGTCAGCTGCCCCGTCTCTTTCTGTCTCTCTCGCTGAAACGGTGCTTCGTTCCCTTGTGAAATGGATCCAAAAAAGAAAGAAAAACTTTTGTTGGTAGCGTTTCCAAAGTGCAGCCTCGGGCCTCCTGCTCCTTGATGACCTTACTTTGGTTGAGGCCACATTTCTTGCACAAGTTTGCACCACAGGCAGACAACAGATGGAACAGATGAAGCAGCTAGGGAAAAAGAGTCTAAATATGTATTCCACTGCCTGACATCCACCCATCTGTACCCATATGTTTCAATCTCTGTCCTTCTGATCATCTTATTTGCACTCTCCGGGTTCAAAATACGAAAAATAAATAACTAAAGCATTATAGAGCGTTCACAAAGTGGCCAGATTAGTTTTATTAACACCCAAACACAGTAGTGCCACTTTACAGGGCTTGCCAGCGAAGCACTGCTTTTTGCTTTCTCCTCTTTCTTTGAACAGCATTGTTTTCCCTGGGTGATGAGGTGCACCATTCCTGGAGGTACTGCAATACCTGGTAGATGGGTGGAGTGGAAACCGATTAATGTGATCCTTATCCGCTTTTTTCCTTATTTTAGTTTATAAAATGCGTACCTCGGCTCAGTGTGTTTAGGAATGTAGTCTTTTTAAACCATACTGCTCACGGTTCATAGGATATAAGCAACTGACCGTGATACTGGTCCCTCCAGGGATCTGTAGTGGTGCTTAAAGTTTCAGTAAAAACACTCTTGATTTCTGGATAATGAGTATAAAAGTGTTAAGGTAGCCATGTTGTTCTACTTACATTTCACATGCTTTACTTAATCTTGCATCCAGATGAGGGTTTGCTTTTTCCAGGAAGGTACTTTTTTTTCCAGGCAGCATATCACTCTTGTGCATAATTTGAATTGAGCTGCATCCAGGTATAAATAGCCGGGCACAACTGGGTTGTAGCTGAAGGCAGTTTGGGTGTCTCAGTGGGATAGTATGGTGTTGATTGGGGGATGTGGCACTACGCCGGAGCTGCCGAATTTGGTTCTGGGGAACCAGGTTCAGCCTTCATGAACAGTCCACCAGACCACTCTCCTGAGGCAGCACATTCCCATGGTAGACCTTAGAAGCCCCAGCTAGATCTTTGGAAGCCCAGGCCCAGCCCCATAAAACGGGCACTCAAAACAGAAAACACGTCTGTTTACTGATTTTTCAGACTAGTCCTTCTGGCACTGCCTGATGCACTGTAGGCCAGCCTCCCTGGAAAATAGTAAACAAGAATTGATGCAATTGTATTTAGTGATCATGTAAAACCTAATAGTGATTGTATGTAGGTTTAAGACAACTGTGGAGGGGTAAAGAGCTCATGGTACACAAGAGAAAACTAGCCCACTTGCATTGTAAATGCTTCATGTTATTTAAAAACATAAACCACTTCAAGCTTATATCAGTTTACAAAGCACTTGGAAGGGTCAAGTCAGTGTCCAGGATCTACTCTGCGGAAACTAAAATAATGAATTCCACAACAATGAGATTTGTTATGGTTTTAACCTTTGGGCAAGGGCTGATATATGCATGCATGGGAGATAGTGCAATTCTTCTAAGAAGAACACTATATTGTCGCATTAAACTGGTGTAAGACGAGAAATATCCACTGCAAATGGTCGAGAAATGTCCATTGCAAATGTTTTTGTGCCTGGTTTTCCACTTTTCACTTATTACAGTATGAGCCCTTAAACTGCTCATTTCCGATTATGCTCGTGAACTTTTCTCCTAGCCCTACCTAGAGGAAATTATGGGCGCAAAAGTGTGCAGAATCGCTGCCCAAAAAGTTGTTCACATGTTATTCCCGATATATACAGCAGACTTTTTGTCTAGTTTAACAAATGCCCAAGTATCTTGTGTGAATGGTACTTATTCTGTAATGTTTTTGCTTCGGTTATTACTGGACAACTTGAAATAAGTCCCTAATGGCTATTTACATTTATCTAATAATAACATGCATATAACTGTGTTGTGGATAGTGCATATTTACAGTGGTGTGATTAATGGGGAATAGTTTTTGAGAATGCTAATTGTGCAAGTTTTACTCGCTCATTTCCTTCTCACATACTGATTAGTCCCAGCAGTGGCTGCCAAGATAGACCTGTTGGTCATATAGAATGTATATTTGTCCTTAAAATTGTTTCTGATGACAATTTGTGCATAATTTGAGACATGCTAATTTGGGCTGGTTTTTGGGCTGGAACTAGTCTGATTGGGCTTCTTTTGGGCTTCTTTTTGAGCGGCTTTGGGCTTGGACCGGGTCTAAAAATCTGGCAACACACGGGTTGCTACCGGCAGTGGAGGTCCGCAGGCTATCGACTAGTGAAGAGGTGAGCTGTTTGCGAGTTATGGTTGTTAGAAACAGTTGCGGTGTAACATCCACTTAGATTTGAACAGGGGAATATTCGGTCACTATACGATGTTCTCCATACATTTAACTTTTATATGACTTAACATCACGTTATATATTTTTTAGTATGCTGTTGGGTCAATATATCTTTATTACTTCACAGACTTATCAAGGTCTCGGGTTGCGTGCTGATCAATATTGAAGAGCAATCTCCACTCAAGATTAGTGTTTTACATATTAAGTGAGTTTGATACCTTTGTTTCTCTCATTGTTCAATGTTGGTTATATTAAGATCACCTTAGCTTATGCCTACTACTGTACTGAGCTATTGTATTTAATCTCTCAGGAAATAGTGGAGTGGGAGTGCAACTATATGGTATGGCTAATATAGCCGCGGGAAGTGAGAAAGGGACCCTCGATATTATTTTTTGCGAAGCAGTCTCTTTAGAAATGTCGGACACCTTGGGACCATGTATAAAGGGTGTGCTCTTCCTTGACGCATGGGATATAACGTTAATCATTAGGCAGGACATTGCATGTCAGGATGTTAAAATGCACTTAAAAGGTTTTAGTCGCTACTGTTACTATTGATGGTTTTGTAATATTACCACATTATCAGCCTGATTCATGAAGCCAAATTGCGCTCGCAATAGCTGCGAAAATGCTATCGCGGGCACAATTCCCCAAATCGGTATTCTCCACGAAATTAGCGAAATCGCAAACCCAGAATTGCGAAATCGCAAACACATTCGCAGAATCCCAGCAGTAGACCATTAGCGAATCGGAAATAGCGAGAAATCACGGATTCTGCGAAAATAATAGCGATTTCGCAATACAATCGCAATCGGTATTCATGAAAATTCGCAATTTGCGAAAAAACCCAAAATCGCTGTTTGTGAGGCGCAAATTAAGGACAACCCAAAGCAGGTGGTAACCATCAAAGCCATTGAAATCTTTTTTTTGAAAAACCGTTGGCCAATCAGTAACTGGTGCAGGCCTGACCAAACACACTTAAGGAGAAGCAGCATCAGCAGAAGGAGTGACAAAATGCCAGGAATGTACATGGTGGTCAGGCGGCGAAGGCTACAGCGAGCAGCAAGGAGGAGACGCAGAATCCAGGAAAGGATATTCCGCCAGTGGGTCACCCTGCTGGGCCAAACCAGAGAGCAAATCTACGCAAAGTACCGGCTGAATGGGGCTATGATCATCAAGCTAATACAGGACCTTGACCCCCTGATGCAGCACCCAACAAGGCGGACCAATGCCGTCCCAACACATGTCCAGGTATTGTGTAGCCTGCACCTCCTGGCCTCTGGGAGCTTCCAGGGGATAGTTGCCGTAGCTGGGGGATATCCCAGCCCACCATGTCCCGCTGCCTACGTAGTTTCCTTGACGCAATGCTGACCCAGCTACACCACCACATCAAATTTCCCACCAGCCAACAGGAATTGGATGAGACCAAGTTACAATTCTACAATGTCGCCCGTTTCCCACACGTGATAGGATGCATTGACTGTACCCACGTCCAGATCTGCCCACCAGCTGCAACGGAGTACATGTACCGCAATCGCAAGTCCTACCACTCCCTCAACATCCAGATGGTCTGCAATGCTAAGACATACATCACGGACATAGTGGCACAGTACCCAGGGAGTACACACGACTCATTCATATACCGGCACAGCGGCCTCCACACACGACTGTCCAGGGGAGACTTCGGGGAAGGACACCTACTTGGTAAGTACACTTTGCCCACAATGTCACACTGCGATGAAGTAGCTGCGCTGCACAGGCACTCACCCTCTGCTCCTCTCATTCAGGTGACAGTGGCTACGCCCTGCGTGAATACCTCCTCACCCCATACCTCAACCCTGCTACACCAGAGCAACAGCATTACAACGTATCACACATACGCACAAGGAATTGCATTGAGAGGACTTTTGGGCTACTGAAGAGCAGATTCCGCATTCTTCACAAGACAGGTGGGGCTATGTACTACAGTCCTGATGTCTGCTGCCGCATTGTGGCTGTGTGTTCAATGCTACACAACATTGCTACCAAGCGCCGGATACCTGTAGACATCTCTGGCAGTGAGTCGGAAGGGGACGACCGGCCACCTGCACATGTGCGCCATGCACGCGGGGAGAACCCAGCTGAAGGCCACAGACGGCGCAACCACATCACAATGAACAGTTTCTAGTACACCCTCTCCCCTCACCCAACAAATCACAATTGCATGCAAATTGTAATAATTACTGAACGCCAATGTGTGATGTAAAAATAAATATTATTGTTTGATTCACAATAATAGTGCAAGTTGCCATCCTTCCTATGCAATCAGTATTGCCCCATACTGCTGCGTCCAATACACAGGGCAGGCTTATGGTCTTCAGCCTGTGCCTGTAAAAGTGCATGTGAGTTAGGTGCGCCTCCGGCGCGAAGCACCCAAGCGCCTCTCCAGCTCCTCCTCAGCCACCGCACGTGACCCTGCAGTGGGCCTGGTGCTACGTCTCAACACCCCTACCTGTGAGGCAGACTGGCTGCTCACACTTGAGGTGCCCTCGCTGGCATCGTCCCCCCCAACATTGCCAGGTGGAGCGGGATGAAGAGCCATAACGGCAGTGGTGAGGTGCTCTAATACCCTAGCCACATCCTCGCAGCATTGAATTAGCTGCTGCTGCTGCGCCAGGGACCGGCGCGATAGCTGCGACGTGGCATTTCTGATGACGTAGTTCGATCGAGTGTAAGCCGCCAGCCGTGTCAGTAGCTGCCGGTGGCGGCGGCGGCCCGTGTTGCGCTGGGAAATCAGAGCAGCTGTGTTGGCCTCCATTGCTGCCGTCATCTGGTCCATCCCCTCCCCCACACCTGCCATGGCTGCCGTCATGCGGTCCATCCTCTCCCCCACACCTGCCACATTGTGCCAATATTATGCAGCTGCAACTGTATGGCCCCTTGCCGGCGTGCCTGCAGCTGGTGAATGCGTAGCATTCTACGCTCTATACTGAGGCTGGGCACGCGTACTTCCATCCCCCTCCTGGCACTGGGTGCATTGTTCTGCAGGCGAGCCCTGCCATGCCTCCTCTGCTGGCTGGCCACAGTGGGTGGCCGCTGTGTCACCGCTGTCGCTGTACCTGATGTGGATGCGCCAGCTGCTGGTGGAGTTGAGCTTGGCGTAGATGGTGCGCCAGACGGTGGAGGCACAGATGTCGTGGGCCTGGCTGCAGGGGTTGGTGCTGCGCCAGACGGTGGAGGCACAGATGTCATGGGCCTGGCTGCAGGGGTTGGTGCTGCGCCAGACGGTGGAGGCTGTGTTGGTAACGGCACCTCCTCGACATCCAGTGCTTGCTCATCGATGAGCAGCCTGTCACTGTCGCTGCTGTCTGCGCCACCTGTGAGGGGAAGTGGACGTTCATTAGTTGCCTGTATCTGTCACACGTGCAGTTGCTACATGCATGCTGGATGACATTCCCTGACTGGCTATGGCATTGCGTACTTTGGAACCTGTCTGGCTGCATTGGGGTACTTGTACATTGTGGCCACACTACATGTCCCACAATGCTTTAGGGCATTACCTAATGTGCACCGATGGCATGACTTTGGAACATTATGGGAGGCTATAGGGTCATGGCCATTCATAGGGGACAGGGTCGCAGTCGCATGCCACTTACCTTGGCTCTCTTGGGTGGGGCGGGATGAGTCCAATCTGGTGACTCCAATGCACGCCTCCGCCTCCAACGTGTCTTCAACGCGATCCTCCATGGGGGTGTTTGGAGGGACTGTAGGTCCTCCCCCTCCAGTGGCCAGGGACTCTCCCAGCCTCTCGGCAACCTTCTCCTTGGCACGACCTCGGAGGTCGTACCACCTCTTCTTTAGTTCTTCAAGTGACCTGTTGGCCATGCCCACGGAATTAACAGTGGCCGCAATTCCGACCCAGATCCTGCGCTTCTCCTGCTCGGGCACCCTCCTTGACTCTCTCCCAAACAGTTTGGAGTGGTTCTCCACCACCCCTTCTATGAGGTGCTCCAACTCCTGTTCGGAGAACTTTAGTTTTCTCTTGCGCCCGGTGTTGCTGGGACCAGGTACTGCCTCCTCAGCCATTGCTGCAGTGGAATTGGAAGTGGTATTCCAAGTTTGCAGGTGTCCTTGCAGGAGCTGACTCTGTTGCTGCCTCGAGGTCTGCCTCACTGTGGTGAATGGGGGTGGGAACTGGCTGCTTCTAAGCATGGACGAATTTTGCGAATCTGGGGTTCGCGAATTTAGCGAATTTGCGAACTCGCAATCCGCAAAATCCGCGAATTCCCGCGAATTTGCAGATTTTTTTTTTTGTGTTCGCAAGTGTTTCTGCCAGTTCGCGAGGATTTGGTACTAGTTCGCAATTGCGAACTTACTTGTCGGCTCGCAACGGTCGCGACTATGTTGTTTCTATGTCTGGTTCATCATCACAGCCTCCCAGCACCCTCTGTTTCACCACTGCCACCCTCTGTTTCACCCATGCCACCCTCTGTTACATCAATGCCACCCTCTGGTTCATCATCACTGTAGAAGATGGGGGGGAAAGCAGGCACACCTGCCCTGCTTCAACTGACATGAATTAATTTGGGGTTAGTTTATTAACAACACCTGCCCTGCCCCAACTGACAATAATGAATTAGGGGCTAATTAATGTGTCACTGAATTTGAAGTTCCAGCCTGGCACCTGCTTGTCTGCTCCCTTAGCTGTAAATCAGGACCTTTGTGGCATACAGTTAAGGTCAGAGCAGGGTCACACAACAATAGTTGCAAGCAGGCAACCGAATTCTGGAGGGCCCCCTCAGGAAGCACAACAGGGAATCGTTACAAATCATGAGATTGACCTTTTGCACCTGCTCATTTGTTTTGCTTTTGCAAAAATCATTTTTTGGTAATTTTGCGCTATTTGCGAGGCTCGGCGTCATGCGAAACCGACCGCGGAAGCCGCCAATTCGTGCGAATGAGCTTTATATTTTTTTTGCGGCGTGTTATTTCGCGAGTTTTTTGCAGTATTCGCGAGCCGCTTGCAGCGCAACACGCAAATTTACCCCAAGGTCGAGCATGGGCGCGGCCATTTTGTTTGCGTGACGTATTTCCGTTTCTGGCCGCTATGTATAATCTCGCGAAGTAAGCGCATTGCGAGTACAAGTTCGCACGAGATCGCGAGGAAAATCACGTGCGAACTTACTTTCGCGCTCGTGAACGGGCGGCCATCTTGTTTTTCATTCATTTCCTGTGTCTGGGCATGGTGTTTATCCTCTTGCTATCTTTGCCATCCTTTGCTTGTTTTCAGGTTTTTTTCTAACGATTTTGCTTCTTATCTATCCCTCTCTTTTCCTAGCTGTATATTTTTGTATTTTCTGCTATTTTTGTTTACTTTTAAACTACTTTTTTAAACTCTTTTCTTTTCTTCTTCCCTATCCTATTCTTTCTTAATTTTCTACTTCCTACCTTACCTGCCCAGACCATGGTGAAGCCAGGCGCCGTGAAGCTGCCCAGGCACTTGAGGGCCGCAGCGGAGGCGGGGAGGAGGAGTCCTGGACCCCGTGCCAGGACAGCATGCGGGCCATTGAGGGGGGAGCAGGTGACGCGACGGGAGATCTTCAGCCCGGAGGAAGTGGGCGCGCTGGTCTACTTCGTCCAGCGCCGCCTGCCCAGGACCATCGTGGCCGGCGGCTACAACATCCGGGAGCGCCGGAAGCGGTGGCAGAAGGTGTGCTGGGCCATGTCCCAACTCTCCGGGGTCCAGCGCACCTACATCCAGGTCAACCCACCGCTGGACGGACCTCCTGGACCGGGAGCGCGACCTGCTGGACCAGCTCGGCTTGGAGATCCCCGGGCTTGGTGAGTAGTAGTAGCTATTTCATCACTCACTACTATGTTTTCTCCTGCTCTGTGTTGTTGTATTGCAAATATTTGTTTTTTACATGGAGCAAGCCAATAATGCTGCTGACGATTACATTGTAGTTACATTTTATTTCAAATTCTTCTGTGCATTTCAGTTGCACTGCTCTCCTTCTCAGTGGCGTTGCTACTATGCTTATTTGTTTTCTATTTTGTGGTCTCATTGGCCTGAGTAACTATTATGTATGAGTGTACACTAGATGGGCAATGGAATGTAGACCTAATAAGATAGGATCTCTGAATACGGACCCTAATACGTTCAAGGAATGGATGAACGTACTAAAAAGAATGGGGGGGCAGGGAAACATGAGGAAGACCAAAGGCAAAAAAAAGAAGCAGTCAGCCCCATGGTTTAATCAAGACCTTAAAACAAGACAAGGAGAACTACGCAGAGCAGAGCGCAGATGGCGTAAGAACTACTGCATGTTAGAACGCACTAAATACAACGCTACCAGGAAAAAGTACCATGAACATATTAAGTTGGCAAAAAAAACCTATTACTGTAAGGCAGTCGAGGCTGCAAATAATAAACAGAAAACCATCTTCAACATCGTTAGGGGTTTTAATAAACCTGACTTCCTAACACAAGAAATCCCACCCTCAGAGACTCTGTGCGAGGCCATTGCCGACTACTTTGAAGCTAAAGTACAAGGCCTGACCAGGGACTTCGTAATCCCTAGCCAGACTAGTGATGAAGCTAATGGAAAGAAGAGACTGGTAGAGAAACAATTGACGAGCTTCCAACCTGTCAGCTTAGAGGAATCTCGACAGACCATTCTCCGAACCAAATCGGGTTCTCCATTTGATCCCTGCCCTATTAAACATCTGCACCTTATTGTGGAGGTCGCTAACCCTGTCATCAATGACATTGTAAACAGCTCCCTGGCCACAGCCAATGTCCCCTCAGAGTGGAAAATAGCGGCAGTGAGACCCCTTCAAAAGGAACAGCTCCCTGACCCTTCCACATTATCTAATCTGCGTCCCATTTCTTTACTTCCTGCTCTTTGCAAAATCACTGAATCTATGGTCAATCAACAACTGACCAGATTCTTAGAAGAGAGTGAAGCATGGCATCCTAACCAGGCAGGTTTTAGAGCACAGCATTCAACGGAGTCCGCCCTTTTGTATACTGCAGATACCATCCGCACAGCCCTAGACCAAGGGAAGAAGGCCGTCCTGATTTTACTAGACCTATCGGCGGCCTTCGATACGGTCTCACATATCATTCTGATAGACCGTCTGAAATCCTCTGGCATCACTGGCGTGGCGCTGGAATGGCTCAAGAACTTCCTGAGTGGAAGGAGACAAGTAGTGACGTTAGGAGAATTTCAATCTAGGGAGAGAAGACTCACGACAGGAGTACCTCAGGGCTCTAGTCTTAGCCCGACATTGTTTAATGTCTACACCGCACCCCTAATTAGCCTGATTGCTTCGTTTGGCATAGAAGCCATAGCCTATGCCGACGACACGCAATTGATCCTGACCATGGACAAAGACAACCAAGACTGGGAAGAGAAGCTCAAAGGCTGCCTTACGGCGACCTTTGATTGGATGCGAACTAATCATTTGAAATGTAACACCGGGAAGACGGAGATAATACCGAGTGGCTCAAACAACGAATTCATACCCAGACTGTGGTGGCCTGAGAAAGCAGAAATTCCACCTAATACTGCCACCACGGCCCGCAACCTGGGAGTGACTTTTGATAGTAATCTGTCCTTTAAACAGCAAGCACTGAAAGTGGCAGGTACGTGCTTTGGTGTTATAAAGAGTCTGAGAAAGTTCTTCGACCTCCTTCCCTTGGAAGCCAGGAAAACAGTGGTGGTCGCACTGGTTACATCTCATCTAGATTACTGCAACGGACTATATGCAGGCACCAATAAGGAGGTCACCCACAGGCTCCAAATGGTCCAGAATTCGGCGGCTAAACTCATATTAAAGTGGCCCAGAAGATCATCAGCGACAGAAGCCCTTAAAACTCTACACTGGCTACCTATCATCAAAAGAATTCTATTCAAAATATTGCTCATCACCTTCAGAGCATTCCATCAACGTGGACCACTGTATCTGCGGAAAAAATTCACCAGATATCACCCAACCCGAATTCTCCGCTCGTCCAATGCCAATCTTCTAGCAGTTCAACCATTCAGGCTTAAGACTCGTGGAGGCAAGTCCTTTGCGATATTAGGTGCAAAAGCATGGAACACCCTCCCTCCCTGCATAAGAGCGCTGGACAAAGAAACAGAATTCAGGAAGCAACTAAAAACCTGGATCTTCACTCTTCCAGACACTATTTCCAGATCCCTAGTGTAAGATTTCTATCTTATCAGCTACACAAGTGGGCGCCAAGATGCTCTTTGGAGCGATAGTTGCGCGGTACAAATAAATCCTTACATTACATTACATTACTTTATAGAACTGCGTAATGCTAGACACTAGGGGGCAGATTACATTTACAAGCCCCCTGCGCCACGTTTACGTTGCCTTGCGTGACGCAACAGCGGCGTAAACGTGGCGCATCCCTGCGAGTCATTTACAGCATGACGCATCTAGGGAGATGCGTCACGTTATAAAGCCATGGGCCTGCGCCACAATGGGTGCGTTCCTAGTACGCAGGGTGGGCGCAAGATTTAACGCAGGCACTTCTGCGACGCTGCTACGTCAATTCAATTCCTTATGCCTGCTTGAAGCAGGCGTAAGGACTGACACAGCATGTTAAGTATTGGGTGGCCCTGAGCATCACTGGAGTTGCATTGCGTTGGCGACGTGACTCCAGCGATCCGCCGCTCTTACGTGATGAGATGCGTCACGCAAGTGCCTACCCTTGCGCCAGGGCGTGCCGCATTGTAAATGGGGCGCATCTGCCGTGTCGCAAGGGTAGTTTTGCGTGACGCATTTGATCTGGCGCATCTCTGGAGATGCGCCAGAACGCGTAAGTAAGTATGCCCCTAAGGGGCAGAATTGCAATTACCGTCGCATCCCTGCAAAGTAGCAGGGATGCGCCAGTAATTGTGCGGCCCGCTACCACCACCAAACATGGTGCGCCGTATTTGCAATGCGGTGCACCATGGGCCCAAAACGTCACCGAAGCTTTACTGCTAGAGTTGCGTCGCAACGATGGCGCAGCTCCAACAATGCTCTGGGGTACCCTATCTCCCCAATGCTGGGTCAAGACGTACGTCTGCTTCAAGCAGGTGCAGGGTTTGTGTGACGCATCATTGTCCTAAAGGTGACTGATTGAAATTTTGTAGATTTCCCTCAGCCACTTTTAGGATGTGTTCCAGCGCAGGAATGCCCTCCCTTGTGCCGGAACGCCTCCTGATGGCGCAGGGCTTTATAACGGGATGCATCTCCCAAATGCGTCACGTTGTTATAATATTATACGCCGCACCATGGTGCCTCCTTTGTACCCCTGACAATAAGAAAAATAGTGGCGGTGGATTGATAGTTTGACTCTTTAAATGACTGGTTATGTAGCAGGCAACTGTTAGTGTTGTCACTGATCTGACTGAAATCACAATGAAGTTTGTCTGTCACTTTGCATCTTGCCTGCGGACTGCTGCCTGCCAGTCCTAGGTGAACCTTTCAGTACTTTGTTTAGTGAGTTACGTGACTTTCGAAGTCGCAGGTCCGCAAATCAATGAAAACTAACCCTAATCAATATAATTTCGCGGAAATATTTTGTTATTGTTGTTTTGAAATGTTAAATTTGGTTGACATTGACAAGCAACAATCATCCATGTTTTCTGTTCTTTCTTTGATGTTGTACGTCAGCTCCCCCCAGGGGCCAGGGGACACAGGAGCAGCAGGCGGCGGATGCTGTTTAACAGGGCCAGGATCGGGCAGGCGAGGGCTCCTTTGCTGGCCCCAGTAAGTTTTCATTTTAGACTAGTACCTATTTTTCCTAGCGTTCCTCATTTGATTTTTTCAAAATAGTCTTTGATCTTCTTGTAGACTATATCTAAATTCTTATCCTGCCTCTACTATGACTCCCTGTGGTATTACTAGATTATTCTTATTAGTCTGTCTGTGTAGCTAACTAAGATTGCACGGTTGGCGAAACTCCCATTCTAGTCAGCAATAGCTCTATCAACTCAGTGCAGTCCTCTGGGATTGTCCATAATGTCTTTTGAAGTGTTCTATCTGCTTTGAAAATTCCCAACTATAAAATGTGAATGACCACCAAGAAAGAATAAGATACTACCTTTTGGTTTGGATAGGAGGACAATCCATACCACTACTGTTGCGGGACAATTCTTCTGCATAAACAGAACTATGGACAATAAATAGTGCATTGCTTATCAATTATAATAGGCGCTGTTAGAGTTTCCACATACCTCTGTGATAACAGACTTTGAACCCCCAATGTCCTTACTGACTGACTACATAGTGTGGCACAGTCATTTACCTCCCAAATTCATCGATGATTGATCCCCAATGATGATTATCCAACGCAGCTCAAGAGTACGGAGTCAGAGTCAAGAAGTGTCAGAGGCACGGACTCATGCTTGCAAAAATTGCAAAACCTTTCGCTCAGTCACTCTAGTCTGGACCAAAAAACACAGAGTCTATTTAAGTTTAAAAGCTTTATTAAAAGTAAACACATTTATTAAAATGAAGTCATAATAAAAAAACTAAACGTTTAACTGAGAATGGAAAAGTGGTTAGTGCTGACGATTATTTGGAGACATTTCTTGTGGTCGGGCCGAGCTCTCACCTGGTTTCAACTTGATCTTGTTGTTAGAAGTCCATCTTCTGTCTGTATGGTGAAAAATGGTGCGTGTTAAAAAGCCAGCCTTCATCAGTTGTGCCAAAAAGTGCAGCAAGACAACACCCTTCCCTGGAAAAAGGGACATGTTTTTTTACTTTCGAGTAGACAGTCACAAATTACATTGTTTTCACATGTCTTCATTCCTAGACCAAATACTAGTGAGTGGTTTATTCTAACATTCTTAAATGTACTTTGTAGGTGGAACATCTGGTGGCGGGGCCAGCGTGGAGGTGGTGGTGCTCGACACGGAGGCGGAGGGCAATTCTTCAGGGGAGGAGGCAGCGACTCCAGTGCCGGCTGTAAGAGTTGAGACGGTGGTGGTGGCGGGCAGAGGTAAGCTCTTATATATTCCTTACTTATTGAGATTGAAGACGTGGTTGGGAAGGAAAGAATATGAGATGCATGGCTGGGTGAATGATGAAGCAATGATTGGTGGAAGGACAACAGCCTGGGTGGGTGACACAGAAACTGTATGTGTCCATAATATACCTGGATCATGCTACTATCTGACTCTTAGATAGCATATGTGTATCTAGAGCAGGGGTACTCATAGTACGGCCCGCGGGCCGGTGGCGGCCCGGCAAGCCTTCCTTGGCGGTGCGCAGACTTTGCAGACAATCACTGGTCCCCCGGCTTCCACAGAGCAGAGGCTTTGTTGTATTTCACCTGTTAGTGCCCCTGCATCTCCACTCTGACAATCACTGCTCCCCCGGCCCCCACAGAGCAGAGTGGAGATGCAGGGCCACAAATAGGTGAAATAGAACAAAGCCTCTGCTCTGTGGGGCCGGGCAAGCAGTGATTGTCAGGGTGGTGATGCAGGGGCGCTACAACAAACAAAGCCTCAATAATATGTTAATGGTCTTTTAAAGACCTGTTAAGTACTTTGGTGTGGCTGTCTGTGTGTCCGCGTTGAGGAAGCTGTCTAAGCCCGGGCTGAAGGCTGACACAGACAGACACACAAACAGTGAGATGACAGAGGGGGAGGGAGAGGGAGGGCAGGAGGGAGAGAGAGATGGAGAGGGAGGGCAGGAGGGAGGGCAGGAGGGAGAGAGATGTATGTAAATGCTGGGTCTGGTGGCTCAGTGGATGAAGGCATCTGCTGCAGGGACCTGTGTGCAACCCCATGGTCACAAATTTTCGTTTTGCTTTAGCCCCGCCCCCTCTGACTCCGCCCTCACCAGTGCGGCCCTCGGCCACAAACTACACTGTAAATTTAGCCCCTGAGAGAAAGTTTGTGAGTATCCATAATCTAGAGAGAGTAGACGGTCAGTGGATGAACTAAGTGTAACTTTGAAGAGCATGTAACACTGCACCCGCACGTCCGTTCCAGTGTAGGAAAGGCAAGGAAAAGAAGTTGTAATTTTGTCCAAATACTACCATCAATAGTAGCAGTAGTTTGTATTGCAAGCACAGCATAGATCCGGTTATTACGGTGGCCACTCCCTACCTCTCTTAATAAGTTTAGTAGTACTCAGTAATTCATGTGTGGATGTATCACTGGTCACTCAATAAAAAGCAAAGCACCTAAAGTCATCCCATATGTAAGCAAAAACATCCCATGTGAAGTGATAGATAGTCAGATTATTTATCTTCTTCATTTTTCCATTTCTAGTACTCATTTGCACTGTAGGGTGAAAGTTAAATTAATTAAGCAGTAGCCCTTGTAACAGAGTATTCTCAGTGCCACCCGTAATAGAAAAGTAAGAGATTCACCACCTGCATGTACTGGACCGGTACAGTAACGCAATTCTAGGTCACTCATCATGGCGTGCGTCTCTTTTTCTCGGGTGCAAGTTCACTGCACTGGCATTATGCCGGCTTGCAGAAGATAACGTACCAATTTTCCTAAACAAGAGACAAGAAGAAGAATAAGACTGGTGTACTTTCATAGTCGACTCCAATGGAAGTCCATAGTGCTCGTAGAATTTGTTCCTTAAACTCCCACTAATGTTAGAGCAAGGATGAAGAAGTGGGAGGTTAGATAGATACTGGCCTCAATAGTTATGTAATGCGCTTGCAAGTTGCTAGTTGTACTGCAACGCAAATTTCTGCTGAATGATTGAGGTAATCTTAAAGAGCATTGGTTACAGACTATGTCTTTCTTTCTTCATATAGATGCTCCTTCCAAACCAACAAGGAGGAAGGAGCTGGCTAGAGCAGCCCGGCAACGGAGGATCGATGCCACTGTTGCAGAATATCGGCGGCTGGTGGCCCTGGAGGACGACGAAAGTGTGCAGTCGACCACGACAACAACATCATCTGCATCGGCCTCCATGACCCCACGGGCTGCCACCCAGCAAGGGGCTCCAGCCAGACTCAGCCGGGCTGCCAAAGCCAACCGCCGACGCCAAGCAGCAAGGACAACAGCTGCCTCTCACAGCCATTGCAACTGCAAGGCATGCCTGCGCCGCAGTACCCTGAGGGTGTCCCGCCTTCAGCAGGAGCTCCACCACTTTACAAACGTGTTGGAGGGGCTCCGCGTAGAGCACGCATTGCTCCGCCAGGAGTATGATGCCCTGGCCCAAAAAGTAAACAGCATCCACCCATAGTGTCCCTTGACCCTTTTTTAGAGACTTTTGGGGGGTGGGAATCGGGAGTTTGGTTTGGGACTTTTAAAAGACAACCGTTGGGGTTAGGGAGGGTCTTGCGGGAGATTATTTTGTTAGGGATATAAATATACTTTTTCAAACTTTATCTGAGCATACCTGTTTTTTACTGCTTGCCTGGTGGGTGGGGGTTTAACAGTAACTTTGTTTTCCAGAAAGTTTAGTTCCATTTTCTTCCTTTAAGTGTAAATGCCCAAATGTTTTCAACACTTAGTGCCTCTCACAGAGTAAGTGAAGTGAATTCAAGAGTCCTAGGACTTTAGTAGTACTACCGTCAGTCTCTCGTCTCTCCTACTACTCCATTATACTCCCTCCCACCAAACGCTTATCTTACCTGTAATTTGTGTTTGAAAGTAGGGCTAGACCCAGGGCTGGCTCCACGGGAAACAGCGAATAAGGTTGGCAATCCTGGGCGGATAAAATTTCCTCATAGCGGTGGTTCTAGTGGAGTGACACAGTAGCAGTTGCATGCCTATAAAAAAAAGAAAATGAAATCTGGTTTGTACTCCTGAGCAATACAACGGTACAATAGAAAATATAGCAGGTTACAGTACACTAGAACAGTGCCACATTGTAGCCTAACAAATGGTAAAGTATAACTACTAATTCGGTTGAAGTTCTTTGACATTAGCCATGGGTCTTTGTCAAGCAGAGTAAGAATATATCCTCGGATTTCTTCACCAGCCTGTTGCTATCACCTTATCCTCCCCAGCAAGTGTGTGGATTTATTGCTGTAATTTAGTCACACATCAATCAAAACCACACAGCCCGGGGGAAGAGGGTTAGGGTTTGAAAAATGGATGGGTACGGGGGTTTTTGGGAAAGGTTTTGTGAGACATGAAAAAATAGCACAGCATGGACAAACAATTGTGAACATAAACAAATCTTTGGGTACAAACCTATCCATCAATCTTTGAAAGTGCATGCACTACTGCATGCATGTCAGTGAAAAGTAAGTAGTACTTTCGACAACTGTGGAAGAAAGAATGCGACAGTACAGGGCGTGTGTGGAAATATTGATAACTATATTCAACATAAGGTCTCTGTTGCCAGATACCTGAGAGCCTTGCTGGTCACTATAAATCCATTCACAACACTCAATGGGGTTGGTCTGGAGGGTATAGTAGATAGAAAAGGAGAAATTGCTCTTTTTCTAGGTGTCCCCTCACTCACCAGGGTTGCCCCTTGGTGACATGCTTCATCATTGGGGCCATCCCAGTCCTCTACGGGCTGGGGCGTGCTGCGACTTGCGAATTATGTAGGAGCACTTACAAATGACTATGTGTGGTGCAGATGTGATAGTGGAGTGAACTAAGTGATGTGTTAAGGGATCAATTTAGAAGCAGAGAGAGATCCAAGAAATGCAGTCACAGTCATAGAAAGAAACAATGGATACTGTATCTGTATGTTGTTGTAGTTGTCCTGTTGAAATTGGTAAGTAAGTTGCATGCAGAAAAAAATTCCTCTTATTAGCGGCACTCCTCAATTCCATCTGACGCTTCGTCCATCAATGTTGGTCACCAGAAGACACCCTGTCCACTGCCTGCCTGGCGGATGCTGAATTGTGGCTCACTAAGGTGAAGCCTGACTCCATCCTTTTTTCCCCATTGCACAGACTGAAACCCGGCCTGTAATTATTCAACGAAAAACAGCAAGTGATATAATATTACAACACCACTGATAAATAAATATAAGGTATGTAGGCTGTGGAGTGCAAAAAGTCACACTTTGATTTTCCTAGTAGACAGTACAATATTTTAGAAAGTGCGTACTCTGTCTGAGTCACCTTTTGAAGGATAACTAAGTATGGGCAAATTAATGTAGCGGATCTTTCCCCTCAAGCTAGGTGTACTGTAAACTGTGTTTTAGAACAAAATTAGATCTTCCCAGCAGTGCTCCCACCCAGACCCTTACTAAAGCCAGTCGCAAAAATGTAGAAGACCCCCAATCAAATCTCAAAAAACGAGGCCTAGCAGAAAACTGGTGACAAAACGTACTTTGAAAGTAAAAGTAGGCCCAAATACCCCCTTATCCACCGTGGATTGTATTCAAACCACTTGCAAGCAACCAAGCAAAAGTATCCATAGCCAGCATCGCTCCAAGACTCGAAAACCCCCCCACCCAAACACATGAAATAGAAATACTGCGAACCCTAACGAACCCTAAGTTAAGAATAGTGGCAAAGGCTTTCTTTAACTATGCCAAATCCCCCCTTTCCCACCATGGATTTTCTGCAAATGACTTGCAACCAAAATTACACATTCTCACGAGTGCTCTAAGACCCCAGAACTCAGTTGCAAAAATCTAGAACACCCCGAAACACATGCAATCCTGCTGCAAGGACTAACCCTAACGAACCCTAAGTTACAAAAAATGCCAAAAGGCTTTGCCGCGTGGATTTTGTCCCAACCACTTCTACCCGGTATTAGACCTTCCCAGAAATGCCCCAAGACCCGCCAACCCACCCGCCAAAAAGCATAACACCTCCAAACAGGCCAAAAGCAAAATCTCATACTTACAATATTTCTCGGCCTTCGGTCCAAACGCGCTGTGTAGCTAGGCCATAAGTCCGGTTTACCACCACGGATTTCCTGAAAGGCAAATGCAATCAAGATTAGAGTGTCCCAGAAGTGCTCACAGACCCCAAAACTCACCCACAAACAGCCGGAACCCCCCCAAAGAGCACCTCAAAGGCAAGCAAGTCAGCAAAAACACCAAAAAATTTCCGCCTCGGATTTGGTCCAAACCACTTTTATTCGGTATTAGAGCTTCCTAGCAATGGCCCCAGAGCCGTCAACTCACCCGCAAAGAGGTAGAACAACACCCCCACAAGTGCTTAGTTTTTCTTCATTGGGCGTAAACCAGCCCTCTGCTTTGATGGAAATAGGAGTCTGGAGGAGGAGGATAGAGGAGCATGTTCTTCTGAACTTGAGGAATGCAGACTGCGGCACCTTCAAATCAATAAGCAAACAAGTGAAGACAGTTCTGCTGATGGGCTTGTTTTTGTCATTAGGTGATTAAAGTTTGAATTATATTAACTGTGCACAACAAAGAAAGACAGACACACAGGAATAAAAGTGAATAAGGACGAAAAAGAAAGTTATTGATTCATTGTCTCATTTTCAGGGCTCGGTGTCACGGTCCACGAATAAGAATAAGGCTTTGTCATCATACTCTGCGAATTCAGGCAGGGTGAGCTCAGTGTCACCTGACAGAGAAGAAATTCCCTCATCTATGTTGCTGTCCACCTCGTCTTCATCCGGCGTGCTTTCTCGTACTCTGTAATCTGGTGGTATGAGGTGCTGATTCATCTTGATCATTGTTAACCTCTCCACATTTTTGGGCGAGAGGAGGCTCCGTTTGGAAGTTACAATGCCACCAGCAGCACTGAAAACATGTTCAGAAGACACGCTTGCGAGTGGGCAAGACAAGTAGTTTAAAGCCAGGTTGCAGAGCTGTGGCCACAATTCTTTTTTCCCATGCCAATACGCCAATGGGTCAGCATTAACATAGACCTCTGTTGAGTCATTCAGATAGTCCTTCACCATCGACTCAAGGTCCTCATCCAAGGTTCCTCCACTTTGCTTAGCTGTTGCTGTGACCTTTTGAGAACCAAACCCAAGCCAAGCTAGCCAATCCTCTTCAGCCTCCAATGTTACTGTTGTGTCTGGTGGTGCAGATGATCCGGTTGCCGGTCTCTTTAACGGCTGAGAGGTCACTTGTGCCGCAGCCACAGGTGCAGAAGTGGATTGTTGTGACTGGGGATGTCCTGCTGATGCTGATGTACTGCCTTTTCCTTCAATTTGCTACCGTTCTCTTTCAAACCTCTTGGCTTAGGAGGCTAGCCACTGTTTGTACTTTGTAACATCTTCATCAGCAAAAGGAAAGAATGCTTGGCCTGCCAGCGCCTTTTTGTAGCGTGGATCTAGAATAGTAGCACAAATGTAATGCTGGTTTGAGTGGATCATTTTAAGACGTTCAACACCTTGTAGGTGCTCTAATAATTTCTCCGCCAGAACAAAAGGGTCTTGGTTTTCTTCATCTTTTTGAAACACAGAACACACCTCCTTCAGTTGGTGCTCCAGCATGTACAACAATGGGATAGCTTTTCCAAATTACAGTCCTCCTTGCTGACTGCACGCGTGAAGAACTCAAAAGGACGAAGCATGCGTGTCAGGCTTTTAACTATGTCCCATTGCGCCGCACCCATCCTCAGGTCCTCCTTCTGAGCTGTACCCTCTGTTAAGAAATAGTGATCGAGTACCGTATACTGCTCATACAGACGCTCAAGCATGTAGAAGGTTGAGTTCCAACGTGTTGCCACCTCCTGGATGAGTGCTTTCACTGGCATTTGACGTTCATATAGCAGGCTCCTCAGATGCTTCCGGGCCTTAAAAGAATGGCTGAAATGTTTGCACATTTTTCGGCAGGTGTCCACTACCCTGTACGTTGCACTGCCTTTATCACTCAAGAATTTTTTGACAACCAGGTTTATACAGTGCGCCAAACACAGCACTCTGAAATAGTCACCCAGCTGCATGGCCTTAACTACATTGGAGCCATTATCCGTGGAAACATAACCAACCTGGCGTTTTTTTGGGGACAGCCAGTCAAGGACCTTTGTGTTAAACACATCCAAAATGTTTTCTGCTGTGTGACGTTTCTCCAAACCAAACATGGCTAGTGTTGCATGTTTCCGAGCAGCTTTAAAAACTTTGTCCACGTCAACACCTGCGTTTAGCTTTGCTTTAACCCCTGAAAAAGAGACCCAGTGTGCAGTGATGCACATGTAATCAGCGCCTGCGCCACTGGTCCACATGTCTGTTGTCAGATGTATAGTGTGAACAGCACTCTTCTGCAAAGCTGCCCCAATCACCTCCAGAACATCTTCATGTAGTGCTGGAACCGCAACTCGGGCAAAATAGAACCGGCTAGGAACCTTCCATTTAGGGCAGAGCGCTGCCACTAATTCTAGAAAACCAACCCCTTCTACAAAAGAAAAAGGGAGAAGGTCCAGAGCTAGCATTTTAGCCAGCTTAGTGTTATACAGACACGTCAGTGGGTGGTTGCGTTCATATTGCGCTTCTGTAAACAACATCTTTTTAATGTTGCCCTGGACCAAGGATTTACGGGATGATGATGATGAAATCTTCGACCCAGTTACGCTCGCTGATGAACTTTTTCGCATTGGTGTATCACTCTCTCCCACACTCTTAGTGTGGCTCACATGGGGTGTGCTGCTGACAGGGGTACTGGGTGTAAGTGAAGGGTTTGACACGTCTTCTTCCTCCTCGTCATCATCAGATAAAACAGCATTACGTGCAATTCGGGCTTCCTTGATCGCCTGTAGGTGCGCAAACCATTTGACAGCGTGCTTTCTTTCAAGATGACCTCTCTGGCCTCCGGTACCATAGTTGGAACCAAACTTACCACAACTAACTCGAAGCTTACACATGCTACAAATGGCTACGTTTTCATTTTTTGGGCATACACTAAAGAAGTCCCAAACTGCAGACTTGAAATGTCTTTGCGGGCCGGAGGAGGCGGCGATACTGGTGGTGGTGGTCCTGCTGCTAATGCCAGATGAAGTGGAGGATGTGGATTGCCGAACTTCAGTACGTTTTGCACTTTCACCACCACTAATTGAGGTCGAGGTGGATCGAGGTCCCTTCTGGCGACTAAGAAATATGGAAGCGGTAGGTGTTGGTGTACTAGTTAACTAAAGATTGTGGTGTTTCTTCCATTGCCTCCTCGTCGACATCATCATCACGCTCAGCAGCTTCTCGGGATAGGGTCAAAATGTCTCTTTGCTGCATGCCCGCTGGGGCTGCAGTGACCTTTATGATGACTGGCTCATCATCGTGAGAGGCTTCATCAGCAGCAGTATCCGTCACTTCTTGTTGAGCCTCGTCACACTCCATAGCTATGAGTTTTTCGACGACCTTCCTTTTACGCTTAGGTATCTTTGTCAGATCATGGTGTGCCTCACTCTCAGACGGCTGTGGTGGTTCCCAATCGTAATCCAGATCATCAGAAGGAGGTGGGCTTGAAGAAGATGTAGACACCCCCTTGATCTTTTCCTTGCTAGGGATGTGGAAGACAATGAATGATCATCAGGAGGAGTGGCTTCCTCAAATGATACCTCGGTCTGATTGTCAATTTCCTGATGTGCCCCTACTTCGGGAGGAACAACTATTGTGGGCACTTGTGACCCTCCATGCACCTCTGCTTGCGCATCTCCTTGCGCTGCCTCTCCTTCCACATGTACTTGGGCTTGTACTTGCACATGTTGTTGTTGTTGCGGCTGTGGTTGTTCAACACTTGTCGGATGAGTTACAACAACCTGTGTTGATTCAGGGACATTGCTGCTACGTTCTTGCGATGAGCCAACATCACTGGTCGATGGTGATTGAAGAAGTACACCGACTGCCTCCGAAGCACTCAAGGGCTTTGACTTAAATTGGCATGGTGGTGGAGGCACTGAGCCCAATGGAGCGGGGGTGCTGCTCCTAGCTTGGTCCCCAGCAGATCCCGCTGCTGCTGCAGGCGTACTTTTTTTTTTACTCCCAAAAAACGCGGCGGCCGGCACACCAGCCTCCTTGGTAACTTGCTTCTTCTGCTCCTTACTGGCAACTTTCTTGCTAGAGGAGCTACGGAGAACTTTTTTTGGGGCCATCTTCTTCAGAGCAGGTCAGAACAGCAGGCCGCAGTTGCACGAGTTGCACGAGTTGCAGAGTTGTCTGAGGCCAGACGTGACGTCGCGTGACGTTATGCTGCACACACACCGCTGCAGGACTTCTTCCTGGCACTGGTGGTTCTCTTGAGTCTTGTGCACCTAAAAGCAATGGAAGACAGAGGAACATCAGTTCAGTTATACACCCCAAAAAAAATCGAAAAAAACCAGAAAAATCAGCACAATCCCATGCCCTCCATGATGCTTACATTCAAGACACCCCACAGAAAGACTAGGCCCATGCAACACTCACTAGTCACTACCCCTGGTGAAAAGGCCACAACAACAGGCCAAAAACAAGAAAATCACTGAAAAATCAGCACAATCCCAAGCCATCCAGCCCCTCCATGATGTTTAAATTCACGACACCCCACAGAAAGACTAGGCCCATGCAAGACTCACTACCCCTGGTGAAAAGGCCACAAGTACAGCCCAAAAAATCGAAAATCACTGAAAAATCAGCACAATCCCATTCCATCCATGCCCTCCATGATGTTTAAATTCAAGACAACCCACAGAAAGACTAGGCCCATGCAAGACTCACTATCCCTGGGCATAAAGGTTGAAAACTAGGCAAAATGGTTGCAGGCCTAACAACACTGCCTGCATTCAAAATGGCCACTTGCCTCCCAGCACATGGCCAGGGCCTGTAGCAGCACTCAAAATGGCCCCCAGCCACATGGCCTGTCCCTCCCCATGAACACCCCCAAAAATCGAAAATCACTGAAAAATCAGCACAATCCCATTCCATCCATGCCCTCCATGATGTTTAAATTCAAGACACCCCACAGAAAGACTAGACCCATGCAAGACTCACTACCCCTGGGCATAAAGGTTGAAAACTAGGCAAAATGGTTGCAGGCCTAACAACACTGCCTGCATTCAAAATGGCCACTTGCCTCCCAGCACATGGCCAGGGCCTGTAGCTGCACTCAAAATGGCCCCCAGCCACATGGCCTGTCCCTCCCCATGAACACCCCCAAAAATCGAAAATCACTGAAAAATCAGAACAATCCCATTCTATCCATGCCCTCCATGATGTTTAAATTCAAGACACCCCACAGAAAGACTAGGCCCATGCAAGACTCACTACCCCTGGGCATAAAGGTTGAAAACTAGGCAAAATGGTTGCAGGCCTAACAACACTGCCTGCATTCAAAATGGCCACTTGCCTCCCAACACATGGCCAGGGCCTGTAGCAGCACTCAAAATGGCCCCCAGCCACATGGCCTGTCCATCCCCATGAACACCCCCAAAAATCGAAAATCACTGAAAAATCAGCACAATCCCATTCCATCCATGCCCTCCATGATGTTTAAGTTCAAGACACCCCACAGAAAGACTAGGCCCATGCAAGACTCACTACCCCTGGGCATAAAGGTTGAAAACTAGGCAAAATGGTTGCAGGCCTAATAACACTGCCTGCATTCAAAATGGCCACTTGCCTCCCAGCACATGGCCAGGGCCTGTAGCAGCACTCAAAATGGCCCCCAGCCACATGGCCTGTCACTCCCCATGAACACCCCCAAAAATCGAAAATCACTGAAAAATCAGCACAATCCCATTCCATCCATGCCCTCCATGATGTTTAAATTCAAGACACCCCACAGAAAGACTAGGCCCATGCAAGACTCACTACCCCTGGGCATAAAGGTTGAAAACTAGGCAAAATGGTTGCAGGCCTAACAACACTGCCTGCATTCAAAATGGCCACTTGCCTCCCAGCACATGGCCAGGGCCTGTAGCAGCACTCAAAATGGCCCCCAGCCACGTGGCCTGTCCCTCCCCATGAACACCCCCAAAAATCGAAAAACACAGAAAAATCAGCACAATCCCATTCCATCCATGCCCTCCATGATGTTTAAGTTCAAGACACCCCACAGAAAGACTAGGCCTATGCAAGACTCACTACCCCTGGTGAAAAGGCCAGAAGTACAGCCCAAAAAAACGAAAATCGCTGAAAAGTCAGCACAATCCCATTCCATCCATGCCCTCCATGATGTTTAAATTCAAGGCACCCCTCAGAAAGACCCAGTCCACCCACCACTGAGTACCCCTGGGCAAAAGGCCCCAAAACAGCCCAAAAATCGAAAATTCCAAAATTGTAGTTGCAGCAACTGTAATGCCCCAAACAAACTTACTTGTGAAATTTCTAATCCAAAAGTGATCCAAAGAAAGTCAAAAAGGCCTCAAATCCAAATATCCAGCAGCATCCACAAAAAGTAATCCTTCCAGCTCCAGATCCAAATGAAAAGTGGCCAGGAGATGGACAAAGCACTGGGAGGAGCCTGCTGGACAAGAACAGGAAGTTGAAGACTGTGGGACACTTCCTTCCTCCCACCCCCCCCTCCCCAAAATGGACTCCTCGCAAAAAAAGTGCAGGCAAATGTCAACCTGAGGAGTTATTCAGATAAAAATCCTCATTTCCAGAAGGTTTATGCTGCTTGCTGGTGGATTTCTTGTGCAGAATTGCAAATTTTGTATTTTCGCGAGTGCAAGATTATTGCTGCTCGCCGCATCTCCAAGCTCGCAATTCGAAGTACCGCGATACGTGATCACGGCGTACTCGCGTTGACAAACTCTCGCTGTACAAGTTGGCAAGCCGCGATTACGTAATCGCGCTTGCCAAATTCCCGCGGGATCCCGCAGCAAGATCCAAAATGGCGCAGCACTCGCAAAATATCAAGAAAAATAACTCGGCAAACGATGAATGACGGTAAGTAAACGCCGCGCGCCGCAAAATTGTATCACCAACAAAAAAAAAATCCGCTGCGTGCGAATTTGCGGATTTTGCTGGAAATTCGCAAATCTCGCGGATTGCGAATTTACCGAAAATCTGCAAAATCCGCGAGCGGAACGGATTTTACACCGATGCTTAGCTGCTTCCTGGTTGTGATGTCAACACTGTGCTCGAAATGCGCATTTTCCCGATCTCACGATTTTGCGATCTCGCATTTAGCAATCTCGCAATTAGCGATATCGCTATTTGCGATATCGCAAATCCTGCACGGATGTTGCCGAAAATAGCGATTATGCGGCGAATTTTGATAATCGCAAACGCTTTTTGCGGCCGTGTGCGAATCGCATTTTTTCTCGCTAAAATTCATGAATACCGATCTGCGATTTCTAAATTGAGATTCGCAGTTAATCGCAATTTGAGAATCGCAGATTCCGGTTTTCATGAATCAGGCTGTATCTCTCTTACATACAGAACTGAGAACACTGAACTATATTATCAAATGCGGTGCTGATACTCAGCATGGGATTTTTTGTAGCATGACTTGGCCCTAATGTCCCATAACAATTTTGGTGAGGAATACGATCATTAACTTTTTTAACTGTAGAGTGACACCCGCACTATTTATTTATCTTGTATATGACCATGATTTACATTTATTTATAGACTTATCATAGTGGCTGTTCAGTATAGGAAGACTATTTACTCATATTGAACGCTTGGGAGAGGTGAGTGAATTTTCGCTTGGATGATGGCAACGTAGTTGCAATAGTAAACAAACAATAGGTAGTACTATTGGGAACACCTCTCAGGTTGGCTCTACACCGGCTTATGGCATTAGAGTGAGTATCTCTATACTTAGAGTGTATGATGTTGTTTCCCGTCTTTTTTGTAGGAACTTTGGCTAGGTGTTCTACGTCATAAGCAGCACCGAATAGCTACCGTTTGAGGGATACAGGTCGAGTTACTGAGGCAAAACACGAACCTGTCCTGCCGTTTACTATCCTTGGTATGTTCATCATACGGTCTGGTGATATGAGATTGGGCATGTAGGAACTAATATAGGTTTGCACTAAACTCCCACAGTGCAAACTTTACTATCAGTGTTTATACATGTTCATTCTTGTGTATTCAAGTAAATATTTCATTTAGGAGCCAAACTGAGCTTTAACTTGAGTTACATTAAATGTGGTTTGATTATGTATAGGAATCAACGTTGTGGACATGTTTATACACAGTATTAGCAAGGTAATCACATAACGACAATGTTGGTATAAGCCATAGATGAATGTAACATATTATGTTTGTCTATGAGGTATGTTCATGTTACTAGTATGTGTTGGTGGTTTTTCGAAAAAGAGAGAGAAAAAAACTTATATACAGATCTTGTATTATACTCAGTTTTTAAAGTGTATATAGAAAAAAATGTAAATATTTAGTGTTTTTAAATTATATTGATTGTAGTTTTATTCTATGCTTCCAGCCTTGAAAAAGTCTCAAAAGAGACGAAACATGTGTCGGCGGTGTGAGCTGTGAAGTTTTTTATGTCTATGGATACAAAATAAAGAATTGGAAGAATACTACTTGGTTTGGATCTATAATTTGGAGTCTGCTGCGAAATAATGGACATTACATATTGTTGATTGTGAATAAACCCAGAACATATATTTTTTTTGTTGCGACTGATCCATAATACTAGTCCAGGATATCCCAGATTAACCAACTAATTTGACAATTATGTGAGTGCTGTATGGCCTGCTCTCATTCTCTTTTATATTTGGCACCTTGTGTGGTGGGTGAGTATCAGGCCATAAGAGCACCTCGTTTGGGTAGATTAATATACCTCTTATACAACATATGTCACGTATAACACTATCTCTATGAGATGTATTAACTCTATGTGCGGACGCTTTTCCTCCTGGTAGGGAAACACTACCACCGATCCTTTTTTTGAATACTTCAGTACGCAAGTTGTTACATCGCATGCGTAGTCGGTGAGGGGGCGTTAATTTTCAGGAAGAGGGTCTGCTGCGTGCGCAAGTCGGTGAGGGGGTGCGCGCCTGCCCTCGGGACTCGAAAGCAGGAAGGGGAGAAGATTGGAAGCAAGCGTGGAGGTGAAGAGAGGAACCACGAGGAGAGAGAGGTAAGAGGGGCTTTGTAGGGTCGTGTAGTGGCTGTGTTGGGTCGTGCAGGGTTGTGTACTTGTGTTTGTGTAGTGTAGAGTAGTGTCGGGGTCGTGCAGGGTAGTGTTTAGGAGTAAGGACAGGACCTGGGTAAAGGCAGGGTTATGCTGGGGTAGTTTTTTAGGCTAGTGTTCTGATGTTAGTGTAGTGTAGGTTACTGTTTTGGGGTTCAGGGCAGTGTTGGGGTGTCGTGCAGGTTAGTGTTTGGGAGTAGGGACAGTACTTGGGCTGAGGTTCCGTGACGATTTGAACCCGTGTTTTCAACATTGTCGTAAATTCATAATTTTGGTACAGATGAACCGCAAATGATCCATTTAGTATATCCTGGTGTTTTCGCTACGCTACGAGCAAGAGCACTCTTGTTATAAACACATTTCTGATTCACCCATGGCATCCATTTTAGATTATGGCAGCCATCTTGTATTCTTGCCCTCACATAGTCAATGGACACACAGTGACCTCTGATCATTTGATTTCACTTAAGGACACGTAGGCCTTAGCCGGCGATTCACCTCTCTTGTGACACGTGCACCTTAGGACAGAAACGCTGTGGCCGCATGACTCGACAGAAGCTGCCTCCTCTGCCCGAGGCCAGTCCTGCTATACTGGTTCTCGTGTTCGTTGGCCTGATCATGATTAGGCGGCCGAAGCTGGTAGCCTTGCCCATTTACGACCCACAAACATCTCTTATCCTGCTTTTCTATCTTCTGCACCTGGCTCTGCTCCTTTCCTTCTGGGCCTTTATTAGGGGGAGGTAACGAAATTTACGATGAGGCGGTCCGGCTCTTGAATGAAAAGATGACATGGGATTATGATGGAACAGTGGGAACCTCTCATTTGTAATGTTTTGACATCAGATATTGTCGACGATTCTAGTGTAACGCCAAATATTTATTGTTTAGGACATGAAGGTTTAGAAATGTACTAGCATGTGAAGAATGTTGCCCCAAGCTAAAAAATCCGTATTTAAGGAGCAACCACTAAATGCAATTCGAACAGGCTCCTAGATTCTGCCCGTGTGTAGTTTTTGTGACTTCTGTGTCCCTGCAGTAATAAACCTTTGGTCTTTGACGCCACCATCGAGAAGCCCGTGTCTCTGTTTATTTGTGCACCGAGACAGGTAGAACTCAGGGGTCTTCGGGTGTTGTCCCTGACACCTCTGGACGGTACCAAAAAGTCCAGAACTCCAATTGGCGCCCAACGTGGGGCGACGTCATTCGGTTCCGGTCCAAAAGCCTGAAGAGTTCGAGAAGCTTCGTGTGAAGATTCCGGAGGGAGGCGCCCCACTTCATCGATCCCGGCATATCGCAAAAGTGGCCTGACGTTCTCTTCCACGAGGGTACCCGTTCGGACGGCTGCAGTGGTCCGTTGCCTTGACCGTCGCCCTGTCTTGGACCCGAGGTGCAGACCTTAGTACAGCGAGACGTGACGGGTTTCTCCTTGGTGACGTCTTCAGTACCTCAGTTAAGTATTTAGTGGTTGCTAGTTGTTTGGTTGCCTCATAAGGGTTTGGATAATCCTTTTTAGTTCCTTGGTTTGGTTTGGTTTTGTAAGATTATCACTGGTTGCTCTAAGTTACGATAATCTTTTGGTTTAGTCTGGGTATCAATACATTTGTTCGCTTTGGTAGGCCTAAGTTCTTGGTTCGAGTGCGCACCTTTTTGTTTGTATCTGTTTGTGTTTCGGTTTATAAAATGGTAAGTCGGAAAAGTTCTGTGTTTTCATGTTTTGGTTGCAACAGTGATTTCCGGTTGGAGGACTCATGTTCGGTTCCTCCGATTGGAACTCCTCTTTATGATCTTTATTGCAAATTTGGTGTGGGCCCTATCTCTTATAACGAGGTATGGATCCGCTATACAGAGAAAGATGGTGTCCTTAGTTGGCCACTACATGGTAGTTTCGAACCTGAAATTCTCGATAATCTAGAAAGAAGATTGTTTAAAAAGAAAGCCCGGCCGGCAATGTTTGATTCTTTCCGTTGTTGGCGAAAAGAATCCAAGCAGAGAGAGACTAAAAAGTTGAAGAAAGAACAGAAAGAACAAGAGTTGACTCTAGAACAGTCTGCTAAGCAGCTGCAACTCAATGAATCTGAGAAAGCGATAGAGGTAGCCGATAGAGAGCGTAATCTAGCGATAGACAAGTGCTACCCTGCCTTGCCATCGAGTACGGCTAAGATAGTAGAGGACCCTGAAAAGGATCCCCTGTTGTCTTACTTGTTGAGGTCACCTCTACCGTATGCACAGGGTGCTACGGCTCCACCTATGCCGAATGTTGTGTTACCGGTTGCTGGACAGCCTGGTATACCTGCTCCTGCTCCCCTGAATCAAGCTCCTGTCGTCCCTGTGGTTATCAATGTTCCTCCGGCACCTCCTCTTCCAGGGTTGCCAGCTCCTGCTCCTTTGCCTATGCCTGTACCGCTAATACCTGTTATTTCACAAACAACTTTGCCTGCTACTCCAACTGTTGCTGTTTCTTCTGTTCCAACTACTACTCTACTTCAAACTTCCTCTAGCTATATGACTCCGCTTTCTGTTCATAGGAGAATCACTGATTCTGTCTCTAATATTCTCTCTCCTCTCTACAAAACTCTAATTAGGAGTCCTGCCTCTGAATCTGTTCAGAGACGTAGTCAGCTTCCTAATATCGAAGAAAGAGGAATATTAGATTCCACTGCTCTTAGATGGGTTTCGAAAACTGGAAGATATAGTGTACGAGATGTATTAGATACATTTATGCAATGGAATGAACCGACGCAATGCTATGTGTTTGATGTTATGTGTTCTCTATTGCGTGAGGAATGGGATGAGAATGATTCTGAACAAGCTCCAGACGAATTAATTCATATTCAACAAAAGTTCGCTGCAGGTATGATAGTTGGTCAGGAGATAAAAGAAGCGATGGAATTAATTTTAGATTTTAGGGTTGATCCTTCTCTCCGTTCATCAAGGAAAGGTGGTGCAAATAGAGGTCGTCAATACCCTATGAGAGAGGTTCCGCCGATATGGCGCGAAGCCATTCAAGCTGATGCAGTGAATGGTATTGCAGCCGCTCCAGCGCAATTCCAGAGAGTGTGGATACACATTCCGTGGAAGCGAGCTGAAGTGTTAGCAGTAAAGCAGGCCTTGCCAGATCCGCGTAAAAATCCTACTGGATATTACAAAGAATTGGCTCAGACGGTTGAAGCTTGTGTAATGAATCTAGCGGACATTGACATGCTATTTGGTAATGTAGTACCGCAACCAATTTGGGCTAAAATTCGTAGAGAAAATCATCCAGTTGCTTTAGGTGGTGATTGGGCAGCTATTATTGCGGCAGATGGTCAACAAATTGGGGGTTCTAAACCTGGACCTTTAATTGCTAATTTGCCCGGTAGAATAATAGATTTAATGAAAACTCTGATGCCGGCGTTGCGTGTTAACTGGGACAAGTTATCCGCATGCAGACAGAAGAAAGACGAAAGCGTCTCCGACTTTTTCACTAGATTCGAAGAGACTTTCGTAGATCATAGTGGTCAGGATATGAGCACAGAAGGAGGTCAGAGATTATTTGTTGATAAATTTGTGCACAATCTATTGCCAGAGCTTAGTAATAAATTGAAGAATTCTGAAAGTGCGTGGGCTGTCTCTACGACTGCACAGATACTTGCAACTGCCCAGTACTATGAAAATAGGGATAAAGAAGAGAAGGAAAAATCAGATAAAAAGACAAAAGATTTAAAAACTAAAGTGCTTTTGCAACAAGCATATCCACCTCGCACAAATCAAACGAATACACAGCAAGGGTCATATCAGAGAAATGACTATGGTTCACAGAGACCACAGTACCAATGGAATCAATGTGCTTATTGCAAAAAGGAAGGTCATTACAAGAATGAGTGTCCGGTACTGGCACAAAATAATGCTGCAGCAGCTCAAAGAGGTCGTGGTGGTTCTATGCAAAATTCTAGAGGTCGAGGACGAGGTGCTATGCCTCCGCAAACAAACGATCGCCCTTCTAATTATTTTGATCAACGAAATGGTCAGTCTGCACAGCCAGCAAGATCTCAACAGTATCATGTTGAAGACTATTGTGAAGTTGGTGAGGAATTTCAGCAAAATGAGTACTAGGACAGCCATGGACAAAGAGAGGGAGTAGTATCAGTTCCAGTAGACCAGAGTGGGCCTTATGTCGCAGTAGCCACATCAGGAGTTCTATCATACATGCAAAACTCCCTGGCGCACCTTTGTCCGGCTTAACAAATGTTTGAGTAGGTTTTTCAGGCGCCCCTGTTCACAACCCGGTATCTGGTCCTTTGTCTATTTCTGTTGGACCACGTCAATTGAAAGCTCCCTTAATTTTGACGACTGGTTGTAATGAAAATCTGCTTGGTTTAGACTTGTTAAAACGCCTATATGCGACATTGTACTGCTCTCCTTCAGGAGTACAGCTTACATTAGGTAAGAGAATCAACTCCCCGATGTATTTGTCAATGGATGCGCTCCCGCTGGAGCTGCGTTCTCTCCCTGATACTCTTTGGGCGACTGGTCCTAATGATGTAGGTCTTTTGGAAATTCCACCATATGTAGTGACTTTGAAAGCAAATGTTAAACTTCCACGAATCCCACAATACAAAATTTCTAGTGAAGGTGAGCGTGCGCTCCTATTGATAGTACAAGACTTGATCAAGAAGGACGTAATAGGGGAGGAGCCTGGCCAGCAACCATGATGGCCGCCTGACTCCTCGGCTCCGCTCGCCTCCAAACTACTTTCCCGGTTTCCGCGACATCCTGCACGTACTCCTTGGATTCCATGGCGCTGGCGGAACCGGGAAGGGAGCCTGATCCTGCCGCTGTGCTTTGAAGCCGGCTCCCGGCAGTGGAAGTGCCGCGACGCCCTCACCTCCTCCGGACTCGGCGAGGCTGGCTCGGGGTCTTTGTTCTCAGTTTGAGCCCGGCCCCGTGTACACCGACGATCGCCTGGGACTGCTGGACGGGGCTGGTTGCCGTGTTACCGACGCAGATCCTCGATCCTGGAACCCTGCCTGCCGCTCTCCCTGACCTGCACGCCGACGCTCCAGAAGCAACATTGTAGCAAGCCCTTGGACCTGAATCGGTTCCGCCGCTACTTTGTCTCATTGCAGGGCAGGGACGGACGCCATCTTATCGCCTGCCTTTGTCCTTCGAAGGTGACCACCCGAGACTGGGTCTGGGTAAGCATTGCTGAGTGGGTGATAAGAGACTGTTGCCCCTGCGCCCCCCGCCCGGGCTTGCTTCACTATGGACCAGCTGGAGTTATTGGGGGACGCTGGAAAGGAAGGCTATCGACCGGCGGAGCGACACTATGCACATCTGCTCCAACTGGATGACAATGCTGCGCCCTTTCTCCCCTCGGAGCCATTGCGACTACGTGATATCCTGAGCGCCCTGTCTGTCTTGAGGGCCGACCTGCGTACCGTCGCTGGGGAATTGGGGGGTCGGATGGACGCGATGCCGTCCGCGGCCCCCCTATCTGTCCGTGAAAATCCGCTGCATCTGGCCGCTACGCCACATCCGGTGATGCATCCTGTTGGCCCCTCTGCCCCGGTCGCCGCTGAGGTGGAGACGGCGTGGGACTCCAATCCTGCAAGTGAACTAGTGGGAACGCCCCTGGGCAGCACAGGAATGTCTGGGACTGTTTTACGGACGGAGAGACGGCATCGGGCGCCATTTTTTGGGGCTCCCTCGATGGCGGCTAGCGGACTACACTTCCCCTTCTTGGAGCGGTGGCGAACGTTGGGACTGGCTGCACGGGGTGATCCGTCACCTTGCGGCGCTCTCTGCATCATTAATGTTTTCTCGGCAACGGGCTGGATGAACGTTTGTGACCATTTTCCTATCCTGACGAGGTCCCCTCATCCCCTTATTTCATCTGCGTCGTTTTCGCTCCAGTTGGACTGCGTCGCTGCATCTTATCGTAAGGGGCAAGGTTGAGGATGTCCCCCTTCCCTTCGGAACTGTCTTCCTTGTACTGCTGGGACACTGATGGACTGCCAGTGGATTTCATATGTTGGTACTGTATTGGTGGTGGGGTCGGGGTAAGGGTGGCCGGATTAACGTACTTTGATAGTTTTTGACATGTTCTTACGGCCCTCCCCCGGTCTTATGTGATTTACACTTTTTTCTTTTTCTTTCCTAATTCTCTTCCTTTTCCCTTCTCCTTCTTCTTCTCAATTTCTCTTCTCTTACTACATTTCGGGTTTTTTGGGGAGATGAAACACTCTGCTAGGGGGGGGGTAGGCCGTAGCCTCTGCATGTGTGTAGGGTGGGGGGGTACATTTTAGTTGGTGTTAATTTCTATGGTGCCTTCTGTTATTATATAATTTTTTCTTTCCTAGGCCCGTGTTAGGCAGACTGGGGGATGGGTGGTGGCGCGGTGTTAGTTGGGATGTTGCGTCCTCTCTAGGGGTATGCATACTGTGTGGCCATCCTCTGGCTGGAACTTGCATGTTGCGAGCCGTACTGATTGATACGGGTGTTTGATGTCGAGTCCCACCTACATGGACCTAGTTCTCTTTTTCTTGCTTGTATTAGTGCGGAGTAGTACGACCTGATCTTAATTGTCGCGATGAAAACCTTAAAATTAACCTTCACCGATCCTGAGACATGGTAATATGGTAATTACAGTGTAACTCATTTAATGCTTGCCTTTAAAGAAGATATTACTGTGTCGCCGTAAAGTTGCATTGATGCTCAACTGTTATCGTGGCCGGCCGGAAGGTTGTAGGCCCGTATTTGTTCTGATTTGACGCACAATAAAGGTTTTCAAAAAAAAAAAAAAAGAAGGACGTAATAGAGGAAACTAGAGGAAATGTCTGTAATAGTCCTGTACTGCCTATTCTGAAACGAACCGATCCCACAAAGCCTCCAGTCTATAGATTTGTAATTGACCTTAGAGAGGTTAATAAAATTGTGATTCCACAGTTTCCTGTGGTTCCAGACATTACTGCATTGTTAACGTTGATTCCTGCTACAGCCACATGGTTCTCAGTGATCGACTTAAAGAATGCCTTTTTTAGCATTCCGATAGCCGAGGAAAGCAGAGATATTTTCGGCTTCTCTCTCGGAGGACGAAGCTTCAGGTTTAAACGTGCTCCACAAGGCTATTGTGAAAGCCCATCCATTTACAGTCAGGCATTAAAAAGTCAGTTAGATTCTTTTGTACTTCCTCCTGTTCTGCCTTAGTGCAATATGTCGATGATCTTCTAGTGGCTGCCGATGACAAGGAAACTTGCAAAGCAGCTACAATTTATTTATTGCATCATTTGTCTGATTTGAACCACAAGGTATCTCCTTCCAAAATGCAATACTGTTGCCAAGAAGTGACCTACCTAGGTCATCTCTTGTCAAAGGAGGGAAGAAGGTTGACCCCAGAGAGAATAAAAGCAATTAAGCAGATGAATGTTCCTAGCACACAGAGAGAAGTACGTGCGTTTTTGGGTATTACTTCATACTGTAGGCAATGGATCCCAAATTTTTCTCTGTTGGCAAAACCGTTAGTGGCTTTGACTGGGAAAGGTGTTCCGAATCCGGTGCCATGGTCTGACGAATGTCAGCAAAGTTTTTCTGAATTACGCAATGCATTGTGTTCAGCTCCTGTGTTGGGTACACCTGACTACAGTAAGCCATTTACACTCTACGTCCACGAGAGAGAAGGTTGCGCGTTGAGTGTTCTGATGCAGCAATTTGGTGATAAACAACGCCCTTGTGCGTATTTTTCATCAACATTAGATCCGGTAGCCAGAGCGTTGCCTAGCTGCTTGAGAGCTACAGCGGCAGCTGCAGCGTCTATTCGACAATCTGCTGGTTTGGTTATGAACAACATGCTAGTGGTCATGGTTCCGCATGCTGTGGATACACTCATGAACCGAACAAAGACGCAGCATCTTACCAGTGCTAGATTATCAGGCTATGAGCTAACACTGTTAGCGAGTCATATTCAGATCAAAAGATGCAATGTATTGAATCCAGCAACATTGTTGCCGACTAGTCAGGAGTCGAGTGATTCCGAACCACATGACTGTTGTTTCAGAACTGAGGAAGAGACAAAAGGAAGAATTGATTTAAAAGACACTCCGTTGTCAGATCCAGATGGCACGTTGTATGTTGATGGGTCGTGTTTTAAATTGGAGAATGGTGATGTGACAGCTGCCTATGCAGTAACGACTTTGAGTACGATTGTGGAGACTGCAAGAGTGAGTCAGAATTCTGCCCAAGCTGCAGAATTGATCGCGTTGACTAGAGCGTGTGTTTTAGCTAAGGGAAAGAGAGTGAATGTGTTCACAGATAGTCAGTACGCATTTGGCGTAGCCCATAGTTTGGACGATTGTGGAAGGAAAGAGGTTTTATTACGTCCCATGGGACTAAGATCCAACATGGTCAGCTAGTTAATGATTTGTTGGAATCTCTAACCTTACCAATGAAAGTTGCGAATGTGAAATGCAGTGCTCATCGAGCAATCACGGATGATGTTGGTCGAGGAAATGCCTTTGCTGATGAGACAGCAAAACAGACAGCTAGAAATCCGATGAGTAGGATGTATGTTGCAACGTCTGCAAGATGGGTTACTGATTCGGGAATGTGTGAAGACACAATGGAAAGTGTGAGAACGATTCAGGAAGAAGCGACTGAAGAGGAAAAACTTGCATGGAAAGAGAATACGGGTAAATTGGACTCAAATGGATGTTGGATTGATTTGTCGGAACAACAGCGTTGGATGTTGCCTGATGCGTATGTGCTTGCGGTAGTAACGATGGCGCATGGAGCAGCGCACATCAGTTCTAAAGGGATTTGTAAGATGTTGGCTCCAGTCTGGAAGAATGATGAAATTAGTAAGTGTGCTGAAAGAGTGGTGAGAAATTGCATGATATGCCTGATGCATAATCCTGGCAAGGGAACCCCCACACCTGCTGGTCATTTCGCTCCTCCTTCCTGTCCCTTTGAAGTGATTCAGTTAGACTTCATTCACATGGATCGATGTAATAATCTCAAGTACGTCCTAGTGGTAGTCTGTGCTTTTTCAAGGTGGATCGAAGCTTATCCACTTAAAGACAATACTGCTTTGTCTACTGCCAAAATTCTCCTCAAAGAATATTTCCCCAGATATGGAATGCCACGGATTGTATGGTCAGATAATGGAAGTGAATTCATAGGGAAAGTTATGCAGAGTGTGTGTGCAGGTTTAAACATAAAACAAAAATTTCACAGTGCGAATCACCCCCAGTCTGCTGGTTTAGTTGAGGGCTACAATGGCACCCTCAAACTGAAACTGGCTAAGATACAAGCCTCCACGGGCTTGGCCTGGCCAGACGCCTTACCTTTGGCCCTGCTATCCACAAGAGCGACTGTGCATTCTCGAGTAGGGCTTAGTCCCTATGAGATAGTGTTCGGTCGTCCTGCTAATATTTGGGCGGTACCAAGACCTAGGGAGTTTAAGCAGCTGGAATACCCAATGTTAATCGATTATCTTTTTGACTTGACTGCTAAATTGAGTCTCATTCATCAACAGGTTTTCGATGCATTGCCAAAGCCTCCGGAAAGTCCAGGTCATCAGCTGAAACCTGGAGATTTCGTCGTCGTAAAGAACTTTGGACGAACCAGAAATCTTCAACCAAAATTCGTTGGACCATTCCAGGTGCTGTTGGCGACGAGGACTGCTGTACGAGTGGCCGGTAGAAAAAACTGGATCCACGCGACGCACACCAAGCGTGTTCCCTTACCACTCCCTTACGATAACTGGGTGAGAAAAGGAATTGGTGCCTCTGAAACCGAACCAGTTCCTAGATACATTCCTTTCAGCGATGCAGAACTAATTACTGATTCACCGAACTCTGACTCCCCATCTGAAACTGCTCCTCTGAACACTGAGCATTTGTCCTCTGCATCAAACGAACACTTGTCATCTGCGAACCTGAACATTGTTACTCCTGCTGAAAATAATCTATTTCCGGATCAAACTACACCAGGAAAACTAAGATACAATTTGCGTTCTCAATCAAAAGACTAATAAAGCAGGAAACTGCCTATTTTTAATCATTTTGCTCTGATACATTGCCTCTAGCCAGGAAGTTTGCTAAACATTGTTCATTTCTATTTGTGCTTAATACCTTGCCGTCTGGGTAGCCGTAGGGTCGTGGCTTTGTGCCTAGTTGAATCTGCGGGGGCCAGACACAAGGGCGGTCTTTCTGTCGGTTCTGGGAACTCCCAGGGCTGGTAGAGGCATTTTCAACTACGTACATACCATCAGTGGTCGCGAGCAGTTGTAGAAGATGGAGCTTCCTGAGCTGCACCGAGAGAATGTAATTTATGTTCGCAGAAATAGACTGTACAAGATTCTTCACAACAAATGTTTTATGATACAATGTGCAGTTATGTTTTTAATTATTTTAATGATGTTGGTGGGTGGAATCGTCTTAGGCGTCCATTTGATTTTTGCACCGATAGCAACTACAGTACCTTCCCTTGATCCTGTTTCTTCTACTATTGCTTCTTACCATTCCTTTCATCCGTTTCCTGAACACGAACAAGCTCAACGCTCAGAATTCATAAACAACACTTTTGTACAACTCTTGCATCAACACCAACTGGTAGTTAACACTACAGACAGCTGGGTATGTGGTCTGATACCACACACTATGGATAAAGGCATTCCCTACCTGGTCTTGCCTTTTAGCTATAATGGATCATTTCAGGCCTTTCAGACTATATTCGTCTATGCCCTTGAGACCTATCCCCCACGTCCACCACGTGCCACTAAGTATAACTCCGCTAATAAAGCTTCAGTCAAGGGAATCATTGACATGATTAAAGACGTCAATAACACCCCCATCTTATCCTAGAGATGAACTACGAGTATATCTGAGTTGGAATTCTACGGAGTATCGCATTAGTTTGGGTGAAAGCAAGCGTAAGAGCTCCACTCCAGTTTGGGTCGTACCTCACCGAGGTCAAGTCTGTTTGCATGGAAATGGGAGAAATCCAAGAGCTCAGCTAGGGAAGAGTGAGTGCGTTGAGACTTATGTGTATCCGTCTAACTCTTCCCCTGCCTTTCTTACTGCTAGGGGTACCTACTTCATTTGTCAGGATAGGGCATATACATGGTTACCCGCTGACTTTTCAGGGTCATGCTATATTGCTCGACTATTGCCTCCGACATACACTGCCTCTCCAGATTATCACAAGACCAGAGTAGCAAGAGGTGTTTTCAGCAAGGAAGATACCGCTGGTCAGGAGGCCGGAGACTTCTTCAAAGGTTTCCTTCCGTTCTGGGGGCCTATGGCCAATAGTAGAAATCTACGTCAGCTAACACGGGTAGTTGAATCTACTATTACAGAAACTGCAGGTGCCCTTAGTAATTTAACAGCTGAGCTCCAGGCGGATCGTCTCATGACGTTGCAGAATCGTATGGTTCTTGACGTAATACTTGCAGATCGAGGTGGGGTATGCAGAATGATCCAATCGAGCTGCTGTGTTTTTATCCCCAATAATGCTCCGACAGTATATGAAGCGATCTCTAAGCTTCATAAAATTTCTGATTCTATCCATGTAGACAAGGGAAACTGGTCCTTAATGGAATGGCTTTGGACTCTACTCTCAGCGTGGGGATGGAAGGTTCTGATGGTCGTTGGTATTATCTTAGTATTCCTATTCTCGTGCTGCCTTATTATCCAGTGTGGTCCCGCTTTGTGTAGCCTCTGTGCTGCAACCTGTCTTAGAAAACCGCCTGTATTTGGAGACAAGGTGCGAGAAAGGATGATGATGCAACAACATGTCACTGATCTAATGAACATCGAGATAGACTCTGACATAGACTGAGTAATTGCCTATGTAAGGGCAAAAGGAGGGTCTGAGGTTCCGTGACGATTTGAACCCGTGTTTTCAACATTGTCGTAAATTCATAATTTTGGTACCGATGAACCGCAAATGATCCATTTAGTATATCCTGGTGTTTTCGCTACGCTACGAGCAAGAGCACTCTTGTTATAAACACATTTCTGATTCACCCATGGCATCCATTTTAGATTATGGCAGCCATCTTGTATTCTTGCCCTCACATAGTCATTGGACACACAGTGACCTCTGATCATTTGATTTCACTTAAGGACACGTAGGCCTTAGCCGGCGATTCACCTCTCTTGTGACACGTGCACCTTAGGACAGAAACGCTGTGGCCGCATGACTCGACAGAAGCTGCCTCCTCTGCCCGAGGCCAGTCCTGCTATACTGGTTCTCGTGTTCGTTGGCCTGATCATGATTAGGCGGCCGAAGCTGGTAGCCTTGCCCATTTACGACCCACAAACATCTCTTATCCTGCTTTTCTATCTTCTGCACCTGGCTCTGCTCCTTTCCTTCTGGGCCTTTATTAGGGGGAGGTAACGAAATTTACGATGAGGTGGTCCGGCTCTTGAATGAAAAGATGACATGGGATTATGATGGAACAGTGGGAACCTCTCATTTGTAATGTTTTGACATCAGATATTGTCGACGATTCTAGTGTAACGCCAAATATTTATTGTTTAGGACATGAAGGTTTAGAAATGTACTAGCATGTGAAGAATGTTGCCCCAAGCTAAAAAATCCGTATTTAAGGAGCAACCACTAAATGCAATTCGAACAGGCTCCTAGATTCTGCCCGTGTGTAGTTTCTGTGACTTCTGTGTCCCTGCAGTAATAAACCTTTGGTCTTTGACGCCACCATCGAGAAGCCCGTGTCTCTGTTTATTTGTGCACCGAGACAGGTAGAACTCAGGGGTCTTCGGGTGTTGTCCCTGACACCTCTGGACGGTACCAAAAAGTCCAAAACTCCAGGGCTAGGGGCAGTGTTGTACTGGGGGTAGTGTTTTAAGGTTTAGGGTAGTGTTCTAGTGGTTGTGTAGGGTAGTGTTTTAAGGTTTAGGGTAGTGTTGGGGTCATGCAGGGTAGTGTTTGGGAGTAGGGACAGAACTAAGGCTAGGGGCAGGGTCGTGCTGGGGGTAGTGGTTTAGGGTTTAGGGTAGTGTTGTGGAGTTTGTGTAGTGTAGGGTAGTGTTTTAGGGTTTAGGATAGTGTCGGGGGGTCGTGCAGGGTAGTGTTTTGGAGCAGGGACAGGACTGGGACTAGGGGAAGGGTCCTGCAGGGGGTAGCGATTTAGTGTTTAGGGTAGTATAGTGTTTTAGTAATGTAGGGTAGTGTACTTTTTGAGGGTTTGGATAGTGTTTTTAACTTTTAGATGTGTAGTGTAGTGTTGTATTTGAATGTAGTGTTGTTGTTTTTTTTTTACTAGGCAAGTTTTTAGTTCGCATACATTAACATTTTCAATGTAATGGTATGCAAACTAAAAACTTGTGTAGTAACGGTTAATTCTAAATAAAAACCGCGTAGTAATGGCATGCGAACTAATTGCATGAGAAATAATGAGTCATATTCGAAAATCGAAGTCATCGAGAACGGTAAAATGGTTAAGCATGATATCCGACTCAAGAAGGCTACAGAAGTCCTGGGCAAAAGCAGCCCAGAGACCTAGGGGACAGTAAACAATAAGACCTCTGAAAGTCTGAGAAGGGAAAAAGGCAATGCTAAATGCAAGAGCTTCGCAGAGGGAAGAAAGAAAGGGGGTACAACGAATGGAAAGAGCAGAACGGTACATGATAGCAATACTGCCACAACATTTACCCGACCGGTCTTGTCTAAAAATACAGAAGATAGGAGGAAGAACAGACAGATATCTAGATTGGACAAGGCGTCCTTCCATTTGGAGTTTGTGTAGCGTAGAGTAGTGTTTTAGGGTTTAGGGTAGTGTCGGGGGGTCGTGCAGGGTAGTGTTTGGGAGTAGGGACAGGACTGGGGCAAGGCGTTCTTCCGTGTCTCCATGATAAATGTGAGCCTGGGATGATAAGTGTTGAGGAACAAAGAGCATTCCGCACTGTACTTCAGTAGCGAGCATGCATTGATAGGAGCGCAGAGCCCGGCGTTGGAGTGCGATTGGGACAAAGTTAGATAGGGGCCCTTAAAAGGATGAGGAGCCAAGTTGTCCAAAGAGACCGTCGATGACGACGAACTAAGTGCAGAGAAAGAGAAACCACAGACAGCAAGAAGAGAAGATAGCTGATGAAAAAGAAGTGGGTTCAGAGCGCAACCATCCGGGAGACTTACCTAAGTGACACATGGCCAGGAGAGAGTCCTGAGAGTACGATATCTTAGAAAGGGTAACTAGGGAGGAGCAAACATGGGGAATAGTGCTGTGCGCAGTCTGTGCACGGACGGGTGCAGATGAGCTTGCCCTGGGCACTTTGGCTTATGCGCTGTGAGCCGCTGTAAATAGCCCTCCATCACAGTTGGTGTGTCAAGACGCGTGGCTTGCTCGCATGTAGTAATGCGGCAAGCGAGCAATGATAACAAATAGATGGTTAAAGAATAGTGTGGGCTTTTAACTGGGGTCCAGCAACCCCTGACTTCAGGCCCAGGCTACCCTAGGAGAGAAGATTACTGGCAGCAATTAACTAAAAGAAAGGTGAGCAACATAAACACATAAACAGAATAAAAATGGGACAGAGCCCATACCAATATGGCCCCCGTCCAGGCACAGGGAGCCAGGCATCTCCCAAAAAGTTGGAGGCAGAGCCGACCTGCAAGGAAATTAAAGCAGAGTCCGAGGTAGCGTCAGGCAGCAGCACGGATATCACTGAGATGTAGGGAGTGTCATATTGAGCCCGCAGGAGTGGCCCGTGCAGATAAGAGTGGTGTGGCAGTGGGGCTATTTGGTGGGAGTCGACAGACGGCAACGAGGGAAAAAACAAAAAAAAGAAAAACACTTACCTTGCACTCACCGGTACGCCGGCTCGGCCATGGGGTGAGCCCACATGAAGAGTTTTCTTTTTTAAAATGTTATCTTCCCTCACTGTCTTCTGTCGACTCTGCCCACTGCTCTTACCTGCACTGGCCCCTTCTGTGAACCCGGCGTCACTGGAATGTGGGGAGTGTCACAGTGGTGCTGAACTTAACTGGGATGTAGGAAGTGCGAATGTAAGATGCATGCCTTTACAACACAGTTTTTACATTGCAACATCCATTACAACGCATTATTTTACATCGCATGCCATTACATCGCATTTTGAGAAACTACATTTACAACGCATTTCATTACATCACATTATACTATTACAACGCATACCATTACAACGCATACCATTACATTGCATTTAAGGTAAGTGTTGGATAGTGTAGGGGTACTATGTGTTGTAATGGTATGCGTTGCAATGACATGCGATGTAGTGCCTGCTTTATAGTGACATGCGATGTAATGGCTGCGTTGTAATGAAATGCGATGAAAAGGATGTTGCTTTGTAATGACTGCATTGTAAAGGCTGTTTCCCGGGAAGGTCACAGTGAGCCCGGACTTCACCGGGATGTAGGGAGAGCCAAGGGGAGCTGGTGCTTCACTGGGATGTAGGGAGTGTCACTGTGAGCCACGACTTCAAAAAGATGTAGGACAGCAGAGCTACCCCATATGTGTGCACACAGTGTACAGGCCAGTGCCCCAGACAACACAGCTACCCCATATGTGTGCGCACAGTGTAAAGGCCAGTGCCCCAGACAACACAGCTACCCCATATGTGTGCGCACAGTGTAAAGGCCAGTGCCTCAGACAGCAGAGCTATCCCATATGTGTGCGCACAGAGTAAAGGCCAGTGCCCCAGACAGCAGAGCTATCCCATATGTGTGCACACAGTGTAAAGGCCGGTGCCCCGGACAGCAGAGCTATCCCATATATGTGCACACAGTGTAAAGGCCAGTGTCCCAGTCAGCAGAGCTACCCCATATGTGTGCACACAGTGTAAAGGCCGGTGCCCCGGACGACAGGGCTACGCCATATGTGTGGACACAGTGTAAAGGCCGGTGCCCCAGACAACAGAGCTACGCCATATGTGTGCACACAGTGTAAAGGCCGGTGCCCCATACAACAGAGCTACCCCATATGTGTGCACACAGTGTAAAGGCCGGTGCCCCAGACAACAAAGCTACCCCATATGTGTGCACACAGTGTAAAGGCCAGTGCCCCAGACAGCAGAGCTATCCCATATGTGTGCACACAGTGTAAAGGCCGGTGCTCCAGACAGCAGAGCTATCCCATATGTGTGCACACAGTGTAAAGGCCGGTGCCCCAGACAACAGAGCTATCCCATATGTGTGCACACAGTGTAAAGGCCAGTTCCCCAGACAGCAGAGCTATCCCATATATGTGCACACAGTGTAAAGGGCGGTGCCCCAGACAACAGAGCTACCCCATATGTGTGCACACAGTGTAAAGGCCGGTGCCCCAGACAACAGAGCTACCCCATATGTGTGCACACAGTGTAAAGGCCAGTGCCCCAGACAGCAGAGCTATCCCATATGTGTGCACACAGTTTAAAGGCCGGTGCTCCATACAGCAGAGCTATCCCATATGTGTGCACACAGTTTAAAGGCTGGTGCTCCATACAGCAGAGCTATCCCATATGTGTGCACACAGTGTAAAGGCCGGTGCCCCAGACAACAGAGCTACCCCATATGTGTGCACACAGTGTAAAGGCCGGTGCCCCGGACAACAAGGCTACGCCATATGTGTGAACACAGTGTAAAGGCCGGTGCCCCAGACAACAGAGCTACCCCATATGTGTGTGCACAGTGTAAAGGCCGGTGCCCGGACAACAGAGCTACACCATATGTGTGCACACAGTGTAAAGGCCGGTGCTCCAGACAGCAGAGATATCCCATATGTGTACACACAGTGTAAAGGCCAGTGCCCCAGACAGCAGAGCTATCCCACATGTGTGCACACAGTATAAAGGCCGGTGCTCCAGACAGCAGAGCTATCCCATATGTGTGCACACAGCGTAAGGACCAGTGCCCTGGACAACAGAGTAACCCCACATGAGTGCACACAGTGTAAAGACCAGTGCCTTGGACAACAGAGCCACCCCATATGTGTGCACACAGTGTAAAGGCTGGTGCCCCGGACAACAGAGCTACCCCATATGTGTGCACACAGTGTAAAGACCGGTGCCCTGGACAACAGGGCTACCCTATATGTGTGCACACAGTGTAAAGGCCGGTGCCCCAGACAACAAAGCTATCCCATATGTGTGCACACAGTGTAAAGGCCGGTGCCCCGGACAACAGAGCTACCCCATATGTGTGCACACAGTGTAAAGGCTAGTGCCCCAGACAACAGAGATACCCCATATGTGTTCACACAGTGTAAAGGCTGGTGCCCCAGACAACAAAGCTATCCCATATGTGTGCACACAGTGTGAAGGCCGGTGCCCTGGACAACAGAGCTATCCCATATGTGTGCACAAAGGATAAAGGCCGGTGCCCCAGACAACAAAGCTATCCCATATGTGTGCACACAGTGTAAAGGCCGGTGCCCCGGACAACAGAGCTGCCCTATATGTGTGTGCACAGTGTAAAGACCGGTGCCCCGGACAACAGAGCTATCCCATATGTGTGCACACAATGTGAAGGCCGGTGCCCCGGACAACAGAGTTACCCCATATGTGTGCACAAAGTGTAAAGACCAGTGCCCTGGACAACAGAGCTACCCCATATGTGTGCACACAGTGTAAAGGTCGGTGCCCCAGACAACAGAGCTGCCCCATATGTGTGCACACAGTGTAAAGGCCGGTGCCCCGGACAACAGAGCTACCCCATATGTGTGCACACAGTGTAAAGGCAAGTGCCCCCGACAACAGAGCTATCCCATATGTGTGCACACAGTGTAAAGGCCGGTGCCAAAGACAACAGAGCTATCCCATATGTGTGCACACAATGTAAAGGCCGGTGCCCCAGACAGCAGAGCTACCCCATATGTGTGCACACAGTGTAAAGGCCGGTGCCCCAGACAACAGAGCTACCCCATATGTGTGCACACAGTGTAAAGGCTGGTGCCCCGGACAACAGAGCTACCCCATATGTGCGCACAGTGTAAAGACTAGTACCCAGGACAACAGAGCTACCCCATATGTGTGCACAGAGTGGAAAGGCCGGTGCCCTGGACAACAGAGCTACCCCATATGTATGCACACAGTGTAATGGCTGGTGCCCCAGACAACAGAGCTACCCCATATGTGTGCACACAGTGTAAAGGCCGGTGCCCCAGACAACAGAGCTACCCCATATGTGTGCACACAGTGTAAAGGCCGGTGCCCCAGACAACAGAGCCACCCCATATGTGTGCACACAGTGTAAAGGCAAGTGCCCCCCGACAACAGAGCAATCCCATATGTGTGCACACAGTGTAAAGGCTAGTGCCTCGGACAACAGAGCTATCCCATATGTGTGCACACAATGTAAAGGCCGGTGCCAAAGACAACAGAGCTATCCCATATGTGTGCACACAGTGTAAAGGCCGGTGCCCCGGACAACAGAGCTATCCCATATGTGTGCACACAGTGCAAAGGCTGGTGCCCCAGACAGCAGAGCTATCCCATATGTGTGCACTCCGTGTAAAGGGCAGTGCCCCAGACAACAGAGCTATCCCATATGTGTGCACACAGTGCAAAGGCTGGTGCCCCAGACAGCAGAGCTATCCCATATGTGTGCACACAGTGTAAAGGCCAGTACCCCAGACAACAGAGCTATCCCATATGTGTGCACACAGTGTAAAGGCTGGTGCCCCAGACAGCAGAGCTATCCCATATGTGTGCACACAGTGTAAAGGCCGGTGCCCCAGACAACAGAGCTACCCCATATACGTGCACACAGTGTAAAGGCTGGTGCCCCAGACAGCAGAGCTATCCCATATGTGTGCACACAGTGTAAAGGCCGGTGCCCCAGACAACAGAGCTATCCCATATGTGTGCACACAGTGCAAAGGCTGGTGCCCCAGACAGCAGAGCTATCCCATATGTGTGCACACAGTGTAAAGGCTGGTGCCCCAGACAGCAGAGCTATCCCATATGTGTGCACACAGTGAAAAGGCCGGTGCCCCAGACAACAAAGCTATCCCATATGTGTGCACACAGTGTAAAGGCCGGTGCCCCGGACAACAGAGCTGCCCTATATGTGTGTGCACAGTGTTAAGACCGGTGCCCCGGACAACAGAGCTATCCCATATGTGTGCACACAATGTGAAGGCCGGTGCCCCGGACAGCAGAGCTATCCCATATGTGTGCACACAGTGAAAAGGCCGGTGCCCCGGACAACACAGCTACCCCATATGTGTGCAGACAGTGTAAAGGCCAGTGCCCCAGACAACACAGCTACCCCATATGTGTGCACACAGTGTAAAGGCCGGTGCCCCAGACAACAGAGCTACCCCATATATGTGCACACAGTGTAAAGGCTAGTTCCCCAGACAACAGAGCTATCCCATATGTGCGCACACAGGGTAAAGGCCTGTGCCCGAGACAACAGAGCTATCCCATATGTGTGCACACAGTGTAAAGGCCAGTGCCCCAGACAGGAGAGCTACACCATATGTGTGCACACAGTGTAAAGGCTGGTGCCCTGGACTACAGAGCTACCCATATATGTGCACACAGTGTAAAGGCTAGTGCCCCGGACAACAGAGCTACCCATATGTGTGCACACAGTGCAAAGGCCGATGCCCCGGACAATAGAGCTACCCCATATGTGTGCACACAGTGTAAAGGCCAGTGCCCCAGACAACAGAGCTACGCCACATCTGTGCACACAGTGTAAAGGCCGGTGCCCGGACAACAGAGCTACCCATATGTGTGCACAGAGTGTAAAGGCCGGTGCCCCGGACAACAGAGCTATCCCATATGTGTGCACACAGTGCAAAGGCTGGAGCCCCGGACATCAGAGCTATCCCATATGTGTGCACACAGTGTAAAGTCCGGTGCCCCGGACAACAGAGCTACCCCATATGTGTGCACACAGTGTAAAGGCCGGTGCCCCGGACAACAGAGCTACCCCATATGTGTGCACACAGTGTAAAGTCCGGTGCCCCGGACAGTAGAGCTATCCCATATGTGTGCACACAGTGTAACGGCCGATGCCCCAGACAGTAGAGGGGAGCTGTCGTGAGGCTGTAAATACATTCTACGCGAATCACGTCACAAACAGCAGAGCTATACCTCACTCTTGCACAGATGACTCCAGCCTATGCCCCAGGGGGACAGCGACATGCAAGGTGAATTATCCGGCACGGGTTAGGTTGTGTGACTAGATACAGTGCACAGTGATGCGTACATTATTATACACAAACTGCTAAAGCAAGGATGTGGAATAAAGGCCAGAGCTGCCGACTTTAGAACTGGAGAACCTGGTTCGAGTCTCGTCTCAACATCCTGTGATCCTGGGCAAATCACTCAATTTCCTCGTGCCTACCAAGAAAGAATGTTCTGGTGTAATGTAACTAGTGCTAATGTAAAGCGCTCCCATACCTTGGGTTGAGTTTGCGCTATGTATAAACTAGGGGTGTCCTAAGTTCCTGAAGGACTGCAGAATCCGTGGCAGATTTTCATGACAATCAGTTGCTGCTTGAGTTCCGTTTGGATAAATAAAATGCCATTTATCCTAAGTAACTATTCTGATCCATATCTGGCCCTCCTGGACATACAAAGGACCCCCACTGGTCTATGGACTGGGAGGACCCAGGTCTGCTCCTTGAAACACACAGGTCGAAAGGTGTGTGGACAGCCACTGATCATTCTTCCAGTGCTTGAAATGGAAACATACAAGTGCAGGTACTCTGTCCCAGAGTACCTGCTTGCTTCTGAGGAGTGCCGGTACTCTCCAATTAAAAGTATTAGGTCTCTCTTGAGAAGTGCCGGTACTCTCCAATTAAAAGTATTAGGTCTCTCTTGAGAAGTGCCGGTACTCTCCAATTAAAAGTATTAGGTCTCTCTTGAGAAGTGCCGGTACTCTCCAATTAAAAGTATTAGGTCTCTCTTGAGAAGTGCCGGTCCTCTCCAATTAAAAGTATTAGGTCTCTCTTGAGAAGTGCTGGTACTCTCCAATTAAAAGTATTAGGTCTCTCTTCAGAAGTGCCGGTACTCTCCAATTAAAAGCATTAGGTCTCTCTTGAGAAGTGCCGGTACTCTCCAATTAAAAGTATTAGGTGTCTCTTGAGAAGTACCGGTACTCTCCAATTAAAAGGATTAGGTCTCTCTTGAGAAGTGCCGGTACTCTCCAATTAAAAGGATTAGGTCTCTCTTGAGAAGTGCCGGTACTCTCCAATTAAAAGGATTAGGTCTCTCTTGAGAAGTGCCGGTACTCTCCAATTAAAAGGATTAGGTCTCTCTTGAGAAGTGCCGGTAGTCTCCGATTAAAAGTATTAGGGCTCTCTTGAGAAGTGCCGGTACTCTCCAATTAAAAGGATTAGGTCTCTCTTGAGAAGTGCCGGTAGTCTCCAATTAAAAGTATTAGGGCTCTCTTGAGAAGTGCCGGTACTCTCCAATTAAAAGTATTAGGTCTCTCTTGAGAAGTGCCGGTACTCTCCAATTAAAAGTATTAGGTCTCTCTTGAGAAGAGCCGGTACTCTCCAATTAAAAGGATTAGGTCTCTCTTGAGAAGTGCCGGAACTCTCCAATTAAAAGGATTGGGTGTCTCTTGAGAAGTGCCGGTAGTCTCCAATTAAAAGGATTAGGTCTCTCTTGAGAAGTGCCGGTACTCTCCAATTAAAAGTATTAGGTCTCTCTTGAGAAGTGCTGGTAGTCTCCAAATAAAAGTATTAGGGCTCTCTTGAGAAGTGCCGGTACTCTCCAATTAAAAGTATTAGGTCTCTCTTGAGAAGTGCCGGTACTCTCCAATTAAAAGTATTAGGTCTCTCTTGAGAAGTGCCGGTACTCTCCAATTAAAAGTATTAGGTCTCTCTTGAGAAGTGCCGGTACTCTCCAATTAAAAGTATTAGGTCTCTCTTGAGAAGTGCCGGTACTCTCCAATTAAAAGTATTAGGTGTTAGACGGACCGGGAGGGTCGGCCGAGGATAAGGGGAGCGGTCTCTAGGGAGAGCCGGCTCCAGCGATCGTACAGACAAGTAACTTCTCCCCCCCCACAGACGGACACCACACAAGGGTAAGGTTCAACGAGATTTTATAGGCGGTTCTTAAGGTACGATAAAATGGTACAAGGAGGTCTGGACTCAGGGGTCCCCTCGATTCTGGTCTCTAGTTTGGGGAAAGGGTAGCGGGACAGTCTTGGTTACCAAAAGATGGAAATAGCTCTCAATCCTCGAGCTCGGCGTTCTAGATGATCGGGCCGCGGCGGAGCCAGCAGGTCCCGAGATGGACGAAGGAAGCGACGGTCCGCGGCGGAGCCAGCAGGTCCCGATGAAGAAGATGGTTGCAAACGGTCCGCGGCCACGCCAGCAGGTCCCGACGACGATGAAGGATTACGAAGGTTGCGAAGGTTGCGGCAGCGCCAGCAGGCAGGACGATGGTGCACACGGCAGAGCTACGGCAGCGCCAGTAGTCCGTCAGGGATGAGTTCTTCTTTGCGTCTCTCGACTCCAAGATACAACTGCCTTCCTGCTCTGGAGCTGCCCCAGTTATAGGGCTGCTGTTCTTTGATGTCCGGACCCTCGCACTTGGAGGTCGGGAGGTCCGGGATGGGGGAGTCCAGACGCCCAGCAGGGGGGTGGGGCCAGCGTCCGGGGAGGCGACGGGCGAGCGGTACTTGGCGGGGGAGAGCCATCGACACCTCTTTCTCCCATTGACTTGCCAAGTAGCCCGCTCACCTCCTGGGTGGATGGTGGTGCCGGGATGTCTGAGGCCTGACCAGGCCCCGGGTTGAGGTCGATCGGGGGCCAGGCGGCCTCGTGGTGGAGTGTCCAAGATGGCGCCCAGGATGGGCGCGCGGGCCAGCCGTGGATCGGGTCCACGAGGTCGACATGTTCGAGGGCAGGGGTCCCTGAGGGGACGGAGGACGTGCAATGGTGGTGTGTGGTACCTGTGTGACCGGGCTCGGGCCGGGGGAGAGCGGCCCTTCATGTGGCCTGTCCAACATGCGTCCCCCCCAGCTGAAGGCGGGGAGAGTTACCCATCCTCTTGGGGACTCTCCTCGTCGAGCGGGAAGAACCGGGACAGGCCGTCTGCGTTGGCGTGATCCGGCCCAGGCCGGTGTTCAACTGTGAAGTCCATCCCTTGTAGGGAGATGGACCAACGTAGTAACTTCGGGTTTTCCCCCCGCATCTGCATCAGCCACTGCAGGGGTCGGTGGTCGGTCTGCACCCGAAAGTGTGTGCCAAAGAGGTAGGGCCGGAGCTTCTTGAGGGCCCATACCACAGCGAAGGCCTCCCTCTCTATGGTGCTCCAGCGTTGTTCCCGTGGTAGGAGTCGCCTGCTGATGAAGGCCACTGGCTGATCAAGGCCTTCGGTGTTCACTTGAGACAGGACTGCCCCAATGCCATGGTCGGAGGCATCCGTCTGGACGACGAATTCCCGGCTGTAGTCGGGGGCCTGGAGCACAGGGGCGGAACACATGGCGGCTTTCAATTGTTCGAACGCTGTTTGACACTCTGGGGTCCAGTTGACTTTCTTGGGTTGATTTTTTGACGTGAGTTCTGTGAGGGGCCCCACGATGGTACCATAGTCTTTCACGAACCTTCGGTAATAGCCCGTGAGGCCCAGGAAGGCTCGTACCTCGGTCTGGGTGATGGGTGGCTGCCAGGACTGGATGGCGGTAATTTTGAGCTGCAGAGGGGCCACCTGGCCGCTTCCCACCTGGTGCCCGAGGTAGGTTACAGACCCTTGACCAATTTGACATTTGCTGGCCTTGATCGTGAGGCCAGCTCGCTGAAGGGCTTGTAGCACTGCTCGGAGGTGGTGGAGGTGCTCGGACCAATGGTGGCTGTATACAGCGATGTCGTCTAGGTAGGCGGCACTGAACCCTTCGAGCCCCGCCAGGACCTGATTGACGAGCCGCTGAAATGTTGCTGGGGCATTTTTCATGCCGAAGGGCATGACCTTGAAATGGTAATGCCCATCGGGGGTGGAAAAGGCAGAACGTTCTTGGGCCCGGGGTGTGAGGCCGATTTGCCAGTAGCCCGCCGTCAGGTCGAAAATACTGAGGTAGCGGGCAGCTCCCATGCGGTCGATTAGTTCATCTGCCCGGGGGATGGGATGTGCGTCTGTTCTGGTGACCGCATTCAAGCCCCGGTAGTCGACGCAGAACCGGAGTTCCGGTGTGGTGCCAGGGGCGGCCGCTTTGGGGACCAGTACTACTGGGCTGGCCCAGGGGCTGTCTGAGGGCTCAATGACCCCGAGCGTGAGCATTTTTGCTACCTCTTCCTGGATGCAGGCCCGTACCCGATCTGGCACGCGGTAAGCCCAGTGGCGGATAGGGGGGCTGTCCCCCGTGTCCACATCGTGCACACACCAGGAAGTGACACCTGGGGTGAGGGAGAACAGGTTGGCGAACTGTGACAGGAGGACTCGACACTCCTGGTGTTGCTCTCGGGTGAGTGCCTCCGAGAGCCGGACCCCATCCATGGAGCCGTCTTTCTCCTGAGTCCGTAGGATGTCAGGGAGGGGCTCGGAGTCTTCTTCAACCCCATTGTCTGTGGCCATCAGGAGGCTGAGTTCGGAACGCACAAAGTGGGGTTTCAGTCTGTTAGCGTGGAGGACCCGGAGGGGGTTCCGGGAAGATTCCATGTCGATGAGATAGGTGGCAGGACCCTTGCGCTCGACTACTCTGAAGGGCCCCGTCCACTTGTCTTGCAGGGCGCAGGGTACGGTGGGGGACATCACCCATACCTGATGCCCAGGTTCAAATTCGATGGAGGAGGCATTCCGGTCATACCACTTTTTCATGTCCTCTTGACTGGCCTCTAGGTTGGCTTTTGCCAGCTCTCTGAACCGCCGGGTCTGGTTGCGGAGGGTTAGGAGGTACCGGAAGACATCTGGTGGGTTCTTTAGAGGGGGCATCTCCCAGCCTTCTTTGACTAGGCTGAGCGGCCCCCGCACTGGGTGTCCATATAGCAGTTCAAACGGGCTGAAGCCCAGGGACTTCTGGGGAACCTCTCGATATGCGAAGAGGAGGCACGGCAGCAGTACATCCCACTGGCGACGGAGGGGCTCTTCCAACCCCCCGATCATTCCTTTGAGCGTGCGGTTGAACCGCTCAACGAGTCCGTTTCCTTGCGGGTGATAGGGGGTCGTGAATCGGTAGGTAACCCCGCACTGTTGCCAGAGGGACTTCATATATTTAGAGATAAAGTTCGTGCCTCTGTCGCTGACGACTTCTCGGGGGAAGCCCACACGGGAGAAGATCCCCATTAGAGCCCGGCCGACTACCGGGGCTGTCACAGTTCGCAGGGGAACAGCCTCGGGGTAGCGGGTGGCGTGGTCCACTAGCACCAAGATGAATCGATGACCTTGTTTTGTGCGTGGGTCCAGGGGCCCCACGATGTCTATCCCGACCCTCTCGAACGGGGTGGTGACCACGGGAAAAGGTTGCAGGGGGGCTTTCAGTTTGCGTCTGCTCTTTCCACTGGCTTGGCACGTGGGGCAAGATCGGCAATGCTGGTGTACATCGTTCCTCATTTTGGGCCAGAAGAAGTGGGTCACCAGACGACTGTAGGTTTTATCTTGACCCAGGTGTCCCGCCAGGGGAACATCGTGGGCCAGGTTTAGCAGAAAGTCTCTAAAACGGAGGGGTACCACCAGTACTCGGCTGGCCCCCAGCTCCGCGATTCTTTGCTCACTGTACAGCAGGTCATTCTCCCAGTAGACCCAGTGAGTGCCGGAGGTATCCCCTGCGCTTTGGGCGCGCGCTTGCTGGCGGAGTCCCTCGAGGGAGGGACAGGTCTTCTGTTCTTGGCGAAATTGTTCTTGTGTGGGCCCCCCCTCTTGAGGCCACTGGTCGAGGTCAGCGAGGTCTGGAGGTTGAGCTTGTTCTGGGGGGACGTCACGGTCGGTGGTTTCGGCTGAGGCAACCGGAGGCGGTGGCGCCGGCCACTCGGGTTCCTCTGGGCGGGGGTTGGCACGGGCGGCCATGGACCGGGTGGTGACGCACGCCCAGTCCGGGACGCCTAACATCCCCAGGTGTTCTCTTCGTTCTACGGCTGCCCACGGGGAGCTTTCCAGGTCATTCCCCAGGAGGCAGTCTACGGGGGCATCGTCTCGGACCGTGACTTTCAACATGCCGGAGACCCCCCCCCATTCGAAAGGGACGCAGGCCATCCGACACAGACGTTCCGAGTTATCGGCTGAACGTACAGGGCAGAGAATGTTTGGTAGATACTGTTCCGGGGTCACCAGGTGACAGCGGACGGCTGTTATACTGGCCCCAGTGTCACGAAGGGCTTCGGCCCGGCGTCCATTGATGCTCACCCATTGGCTGTACTTCTGGGTGTTAGCGGGTAGGGGGACCCGCGGGACCATGTCTTTCCCCCCTAAGCAGGCTAGAGCCATGGCGGCTGGCTCCCATTCCTGATGCTCTTGCTCATATTCTTCTTGCTCCTCGGAGATCTGTTCTTCCCCCAGGGCAGCAGCAGCCACCTGGCGGGGTCTTGGGCTCTGGTACTGTGGGCAATTTGGGTCGTTTGCATAGTGGCCGACTCGTTGGCATCGATGGCACGTAACATTAGCTCGGTATCCCGGTCGCGCCGGGGCGCTGCCCCGGTTGGCCGGGGGGGTGGTGCTGGTAGCGGGGGCGACCGGAGCGTTGTCTCTTCCGCGTCCTTGGCCTCCTCCTCCTCCTCGGGGACGGTGCTGACCATTATTGTTCCGGTTCTGTTCGTAGGACCCATTCCGGCCCACTCTGGTGATTTCCCATCGGTCAGCTTCGGCTGCGAGCTGCCGGGGATCGGTTAACTTGCTGTCGAGGAGGTGCTGGCGGAGTTCAATAAAGCAATTGTTTGATAGGTGCTCCCATACCATGAGATTGAACAGTTGTTCGTAGGTTGTAACCTTGCTTCCTTTGATCCAGCCCTCGAAGGCTCGGCTAAAGTAGGTTACATAGTCCACCCAAGTTGTACCCGGGATGCGGGTGCAGTCTCGGAACCTCTGACGGTACATTTCGGGTGTGAGGCCATAGCGGGTGAGGAGGGCAGCTTTCATATGGTCATAGGAGGTCATCTGGTGGTCCGGGAGCTGTAGCAGGGTGTCGCGGCCCTCATTGAGGAATCTCCCCCATAGGCCGGCTCCCCAGTCGTTTCTATCGATCCGGTGTGCAGTCATAGCGATTTCGTAGGCCTTAAACCATTGCTGGATGTCGTCCTCTCGGAAGTATTCTCGAACGACATCCTTGGGGATGTGTACCTTTTTCTCCGTTGTCCCTGGGATGTGGGGTTGCTCGGACACCCCTACTTCTTTATTCTGCTTGCGTAAATCAATCTCAGCTAGTCGTCGCTCGTGTTCATATGCCAGTTTCTTTTCCTCGAGCTCCCTTTGTCTCTGTTTCTCCTCTCTTTCTTCTCGGAGACGCAGGTGCTCTAAGTTTATTTTCTGTTCGGCCAACTTAAGTTCAATGTCCATTTTGAGCCGAGCCATTTCTAGCTCGTGTAGTCGGGTTTTTTCTCGTTCCTGGATCTCGTCTTGCGAGAGACCCGTCCTTCGCTCTTCAGGGGCCGTGGTGGTTTTTGCTGCGATGCTTCGATCGGGGTTTCCTGCAACCCCGGTCTCTGCCCAAGACTCTAGGGCATGCTTGAAATCGTCTTTGGTACTTAGTCCGGTGGTAGCGATACCTAGTTCGATGCAGAATTGTTTTAGTTCACGATGGTTGTACTCGTCCAATTTCTCCATCTGGAATTTCTCGGTGGATCCGCTTTCTTTAGTTGTCATCGTGATTTCGTCGTGGGGTGAGCTACTGTCTGTACGATTATGCGGTGATTCGGATCGCGCCGCTGGCCACCAATGTTAGACGGACCGGGAGGGTCGGCCGAGGATAAGGGGAGCGGTCTCTAGGGAGAGCCGGCTCCAGCGATCGTACAGACAAGTAACTTCTCCCCCCCCACAGACGGACACCACACAAGGGTAAGGTTCAACGAGATTTTATAGGCGGTTCTTAAGGTACGATAAAATGGTACAAGGAGGTCTGGACTCAGGGGTCCCCTCGATTCTGGTCTCTAGTTTGGGGAAAGGGTAGCGGGACAGTCTTGGTTACCAAAAGATGGAAATAGCTCTCAATCCTCGAGCTCGGCGTTCTAGATGATCGGGCCGCGGCGGAGCCAGCAGGTCCCGAGATGGACGAAGGAAGCGACGGTCCGCGGCGGAGCCAGCAGGTCCCGATGAAGAAGATGGTTGCAAACGGTCCGCGGCCACGCCAGCAGGTCCCGACGACGATGAAGGATTACGAAGGTTGCGAAGGTTGCGGCAGCGCCAGCAGGCAGGACGATGGTGCACACGGCAGAGCTACGGCAGCGCCAGTAGTCCGTCAGGGATGAGTTCTTCTTTGCGTCTCTCGACTCCAAGATACAACTGCCTTCCTGCTCTGGAGCTGCCCCAGTTATAGGGCTGCTGTTCTTTGATGTCCGGACCCTCGCACTTGGAGGTCGGGAGGTCCGGGATGGGGGAGTCCAGACGCCCAGCAGGGGGGTGGGGCCAGCGCCCGGGGAGGCGACGGGCGAGCGGTACTTGGCGGGGGAGAGCCATCGACACCTCTTTCTCCCATTGACTTGCCAAGTAGCCCGCTCACCTCCTGGGTGGATGGTGGTGCCGGGATGTCTGAGGCCTGACCAGGCCCCGGGTTGAGGTCGATCGGGGGCCAGGCGGCCTCGTGGTGGAGTGTCCAAGATGGCGCCCAGGATGGGCGCGCGGGCCAGCCGTGGATCGGGTCCACGAGGTCGACATGTTCGAGGGCAGGGGTCCCTGAGGGGACGGAGGACGTGCAATGGTGGTGTGTGGTACCTGTGTGACCGGGCTCGGGCCGGGGGAGAGTGGCCCTTCATGTGGCCTGTCCAACATTAGGTCTCTCTTGAGAAGTGCCGGTACTCTCCCTCTCAAAATAAAAAAGTGCCAGTACTTCGTACCGGGCAGTACCAACCCAAATAAAGCACTGCTTTCTTACTCTAATGGAAGCGCCCATTTTTCACCAAAGTGATGTTCAGTCCCCCCTTCGGCACTCTCTATTAGGTATGTAATAATTGGGAGTGCCTCCACTACCCAAGAGACAGGGTACATTAAGTACAATAAACAAACATTGGCTTAGCCAATAGGTCTCCCTTTTGGGACCTTATAAGCATTTAACTGTTGCAGGGTTAAACTCTTATAGGGCCCCAAATGCGCTCGGCTGCTGAAATAGCGCCAGAGCAGGGAGATATCATCATCATGTATCTTAACACCCGGTCGCTCGTCAGACATCAATCTGACATCCACCACCTCCTGGATTCAGACCGACCTGACATTCTTCTTCTAACGGAGACTTGGCTGAATGACGACTCCACCCCCGACGTCTTGGCAGCCATTCCACCGGGTTATTACATTCTCCAAGCCAACCGGCCGGCTGGCAAACCAGGAGGCGGCGTAGCCGCTATTATCAAATCTCCTCTCAGGTTCAGCTCCCTTTCTCTACTCACCATCCCCCAGGTTGACTGCCTGGCAATCAGATTTGATTCCTCGGTGTCCCCTTTCACCTGTGTTTTGGCATACCGCCCCCCTCAACCCATGCCTAACTTTTCCTCCCTTTTTGGTGATCTACTCTCTCAGCTCACAATCAACAATTCTAAAATCCTGGTCCTAGGTGACTTTAACTACTGGCCATCAGATGCAAATGAAAGCCCTCATTCCTTGGCTTTTACTGACCTGCTAAGTGGGCTTAATGGCTCTCAACATATTCATACAGCCACCCACTCTAAAGGCCACATCCTAGACCAGGTGTGGACCTATAATCTGGAAATCAATTCGCTCACAATATTACCTTGTCACTGGTCTGACCACTTTCTAATTTCTTTTTGTCTTCTGATTCCTCCACCACCCCCTCACAGCCGAGGCCCTAGCCTTCTGGCCCGCAACTGGAATAAAGCAGACCACAATCGCTTCCTCACCTCTCTAATTTCCTCGGCTCCGTCCTGCCTAGGCTCCATAGAATCTCAAGAAGCTGCATTAACTGAATGGTTAGAAATTACCAGCGACAACGTCGCTCCCCTCAAACTAGTCAGAGCCAAGCGTCCCCATGAGGCACATCGGTGGTTCTCAGATAGCCTCAAATCCCTTAAACTGGGACTTCGCCAAGCCGAACGTCATTGGCGTAGAAACTACGATCCTTTAGAGAAACTTCATTTTCTAAAACTATCTGGAGAATATAAACAGGCTATTTCAGCAGCTAAAACCACCTACTTCTCCTCAAAAATTCTCAACTCTGTGCAAAAATCCAAAGAAATTTTTGCCATTGTGGAAGAGCTTTCACATCCGGATAGGGTGACTATCAAACCCCTTCCGTCCCAGGCCCTCTGCGACTCCCTCAACTGTTTCTTTATAGAAAAAATCAGTAAAATCAAAAACAGTATATCTTCCGGACCGCCGGCGACGGCCCTCTCTGAGGTCACCCCCTCCTTTAACCCCCACTCCCTCACTCAGCTCCCCTCCATACCAGAGGAAGACTTTCTCTCCCTACTTAATAAAATTTCATCTGGTTCCCCCACAGATTGTTGCCCCCCTACGATTCTCCGGGCCGCCTTCTCGGCTTGCCCCGCCCCTCCGCTGGCCCTTCTGAACAACTCTCTACTGCTCGGTCAGGTTCCCAGCCAGTTTAAGAACGCTGAGGTGGTCCCTATATTAAAAAAACCCAACGCTGATCCCGGGGTTCTGGGCAATTTCCGCCCCATTTCCCTGCTCCCTTACTTGAGTAAGGTACTTGAGTCTCACGTGACCAGCGTCCTCAGTTCCTTCATCGAAGACTCCAACTTCCTTGATTCCCAGCAAGCTGGGTTTAGACCTGCACACTCGACCGAGGCGGTTATCCTCTCTGTCATGGAGGAACTCCGTAGAGGCGCTGACTCCAACATCAGCCAAGCCTTGGTCCTTCTGGATCTGTCGGCTGCCTTTGACACGGTCGACCACACCATCTTGGTCGACCGTGTCAAAGAAGCGGGCATCGGTGGGACGGCCCTTAACTGGGTCCGTTCCTTTCTGACGGACCGCCACCAATCTGTCCGACTCTCCCAGTTTTCGGCTGACAGGAGGATGCTTACCTGCGGTGTTCCACAGGGTTCGTCCTTGTCACCACTTCTTTTTAACCTGTATCTCACCCCCCTGATCCGTTCCCTCCGGGGTTGGAATGTCTCTGCATTTAATTATGCAGACGACATTCAGCTTGTCTTCAACCTTGACTCCTCTGACGATGCGGCCCAAAATTTCCAATCCACCCTCTGCCATATTAGCAATTGGATGGGCGCCCACCATGTCAAACTTAATCCCGACAAGACGGAGCTTGTTCTTGTCGGAGGTCCATCCAACCCTTGGAACTCCACCTTCTGGCCCCTCTCACTTGGCCCCCCCCCCCACCCTGCGGACAAAGTGAAAAGCCTAGGGGTTTACATCTCCCACGATCTCTCTATGAAACATCAGGTCAATGCCACTGTGTCCTCTTGCTTTTTTCAGCTTAGGAAGATCCGAAAAATAGCCCACTTCCTGACCACCGAAGCCCTCACTCTGGCATTGCTGGCCCTAGTCATCTCTCGGATCGACTACGCTAACGCTCTGTATGTAGGAATCCCTCAATATCAGATCAAACGATTGCAGTTGATACAAAACCAGGCAGCTCGCCTAATTTATCATCAACCCAAACATCATCACGTCCACCCTCTGCTCAAAACCCTTCATTGGCTTCCTGTATCAGAGCGCTGCAAGTTCAAACTTGGCTGTCTGACTCATAAATCTTTGGCCGGCATCGGCCCTTCCTTCATCTCTTCCCTCCTACATCGCTATGTCCCCTCCAGGCACCTCCGATCCTCCGACCAAGCACTCCTTCAGGCACCCAGATACAGGCGCAAAAAACATGGAGGTCTCAGATTTTCTTTTCTGGCCCCCTCATTTTGGAACTCTCTCCCATTGGAACTTAGACTCTCTTGCTCCCATCTTCAATTTAGGTCTCTCCTTAAAACCCACCTCTTCCGCAGTGCCTATTCATAGGCTTTTCTCACCCCCCTCTGCCTCCCACCGAATATAGTGAACAGCGCCAAGAAACCGTCCGGTGTATGCTGCGCTTTATAAGTAATTTTTACATTACATTACATTACATTTACATTACATTACAGATAGGACATTGACGCAGCGCAGTGGGTGCGT